>NC_037682.1:110133959-110214056 GCF_003255815.1 Theropithecus gelada | reverse complement strand
CTCTGGCTCAGGAGTTCCAGACTAGCCTGGACAACATAGGGAGACCCAATTTCTACAAAAAAAAAAAAAGTATTTTTAATTAAAAAATTAGTTGGGTGTGGTGACATGTGCCTGTGGTCCCAGCTACTCAGGAGTCTGAGGTGGGAGAATCCCTTGAACCTGAGAGATCAAGGCTGCAGTGAGCTGTGATGGAACCACTGCACTCCAGCCTGGGCGACAGAGCGAGACCCTGTCTCAAAAAACAAACAAAAAACCAATGCCAGCTGCCCACATTACTGGGTGGAGCTATCTGAACCTTTACTAGTTCAGAGCGGTGCCTGATTCATGAGTCATTTCTTTGCTTGAATAAATGGTTAAATTTAATTTGTCTAAGGTTTTTCTTTTTAACAGTGGCAAACACTGCTCAGGTGCCACAACTGACATCCTTAACAGCAAACCTAAGTCCTTCAGGAGAGGTCACGCCAATCACTAAACTCCATGTGCCTTGCCCACCCCCGTCCCGTCCCTTCAGCTCACCTTCCATATGTTGAGGGAATGAGCCTCTAAAGCAACCGAATCTGCTTTTTTTTTTTTTTTTTTTTTTTGACACAGTCTTTCTCTGTCACCCAGGCTGGAGTGCAGTGGCACAATCTTAGCTCACTACAACCTCCGCCTCCTGGGTTCAAGCGATTCTCCCGCCTCAGCCTCCTGAGGAGCTGGGATTACAGGTGCCCGCCAACAAGCCCAGCTAATTTTTGTATTTTTGTAGAGACAGGATTTCACCATGTTGACCTCAGGTGATCTGCCCACCTCAGCCTCCCAAAGTGCTGGGATTACAGGCGTGAGCCACTGCTCCCTCCCGGCGAGAATCTGCTTCTTAAGCTCACAAACTTCTCTTCTAGCTCCACTTTGGGGAATTACAAGGAATTGCATTCCTTGGCTTGGCAAAGACATTTCCAGACTGGTGCCAACATGTTCCTGCAGCCTATCTCAAAACCCTTCCCTGCATGAACACCAAGTTCTCTGCAGCTAGGCTGAGGGGTTTGCTGTTCTCTTTGTATGCTCTGTGTACATTGTAGTGGTCTCCAGCCCATTCCCTTGGCAAACTCCTATGTGATCATCAAGACTCATTAGGACAGGCGTGGTAGCTCAGGCCTGTAATCCCAGCACTTTGGGAGGACAAGGTGAGTGGATCATGAGGTCAAGAGATTGAGACAATGCTGGCCAACATGGTGAAACCCTGTCTCTACTAAAAATACAAAAATTAAATGGACGTGATGGCATGAGCCTGTAGTCCCAGCTATTTGGGAGGCTGAGGCAGGAGAATTGCTCGAACCCGGCAGGCAGAGGTGGCAGTGAGCCGAGATCATGCCACTGTACTCCAGCCTGACGACAGAGTGAGACTTAGTCTCAAAAAAAAAAAAAAAAAAAAGACTCATTACAAATGTCACACTATGGTGGGTCTCCCTTAGTTCTCCCCAGACAGAATGGCTCTACTGTCCTGTGCTCCTGCCATATCTCTTATAGACAACAGTGAGAGTCCTTGAATTTCATACCACACCAGGGACAGGATCTTGAGCCATTCTATTTGAAATGTTAAGGGAAATGGTAACTCTCTGAAGTGGGTGGTCTTGGGGCCACCCAAGGAACTTGCATCCAGGTTACAGGTGTGTGGCCTCGACTGTGTCTCTGGCCTTCGGGTGCCCATTCCCCACCGCCATCCCCATACTCTGAGGGAAGGGCCTGAGCCATTGGCAGCAGCTGAGACAGTTAAATAGAAGAAGCAAAGTAGAAGCAGGGGAGGTGACCACTGTGCCCTGAGAGCAGGAGGGGCGAGCAGGCTGCACACAGACCAAGCACACGTCCCTCAGGTGGCCACGCCTCGAAGGCTGGACTTCGGCCGACTTGGACAGGCAGGCGAGTCAGGCTGTGCCCAGCAAGCCGAGGGTGCCTGGGCTTGCTCATTCAGTCACATTCACAGCCACCATGCCAGGGAGGACCTGGAAGCTGTGCCTGCTACTGCTGCTGGGGCTGGGACTGGGGTCCCAGGAGGCCCTACCCCCACCCTGTGAGAGGTAGGGTGTGGGGAAGGCAGCAGGAGAGGATGGCAATAAGAGGGAGGCTGGGATGAGATCTCAAGCTCTGGGGTCAGTACTTCAGAAGGAAAAGAAGAGATTATAAAGGAAGGAAAGAGTAGGGAAGAGAAGAAAATCAGGATTCCTGTGTAGCAGGCTCTATGCTGGGCACTGCACCTGCAGTCCTTTTTTTTGTTTTTGTTTGTTTGGGTTTTTTGTTAGAGTCTTGTTCTGTCGTCCAGGTGAAGTACAGTGGCACCATTCCACTCACTGCAGCCTAGACCTCCCAGGTTTGAGATTCTTTTTTTTGTTTTGTTTTTTTGTTTTTTTTGTTGAGACAGAGTCTCGCTCTGTCGCCCAGGCTGGAGTGCAGTGGCCGGATCTCAGCTCACTGCAAGCTCCGCCTCCCGGGTTTATGCCATTCTCCTGCCTCAGCCTCCCAAGTAGCTGGGACTACAGGCACCCGCCACCTCGCCCGGCTAGTTTTTGTATTTTTTTTTTTAGTAGAGACGGGGTTTCACCGTGTTAGCCAGGATGGTCTCGATCTCCTGACCTCGTGATCCGCCCGTCTCGGCCTCCCAAAGTGCTGGGATTACAGGCTTGAGCCACTGCACCCGGCCAGGTTTGAGATTCTTGTGCCTCAGCCTCCTGAGTAGCTGGGATCACAGGCATGCACCACCACGTCCGGCCTGTCATTGACTTTTACCAAAATTTTCCACCTTTGGAAGGGAATTAGTCTTGGTGACTGTGCTGGGAATACAAGCGTGAGCCACTGCCCCCTGCCAGGACCTGCAGTCCTGATACCAGCTGCAGCTGCCAGAGCCTGGCCTGAGGTCTAACACCCTGTTGGCCTGACCCACCCTCCCTCCCTCTCCTCCTGCAAGCTGCCCCTTGAACTGTGCAGGCCTCTTCCCAGGATTGTTCTAGCAAACTTTCTGCTCCAGCTTCCTAGCCTGGGTGTGAGAGGCGGCCTAAGGGCCTGACCACAGCACCAGGGCTTAAGCCCTGACCCTAATACTCTCCTTGTGACCCAGGGCAGGTCAAAGCTCTTTCCTAACCCTGAGTTTCCATCACCAGGGACAGAGATGAGTGACCCTGTCCTGCCTCCTGGACTCAGGCAAAGTCTACCCTTCATTCCTCATGGATTTATGGAGCTGTGGCCACATCAACCACTTTACCAGCTCCTGCAAGAACAATAATAATAGAACCAAAACAGCTGGGCATGCTGACTCACGCCTGTAATCCCAGCACTTTGGGAGGCTGAGGTAGCGGGGGGATCATCTGAGGTCAGGAGTTCGAGACCAGCCTGACCAACATGGTGAAACCCCATCTCTACTAAAAATACAAAATTAGCCGGGCGTGGTGGCACACACCTGTAATCCCAGCTACTCAGGAGGCTGAGGCAGGAGAATCACTTGAACTTGGGAAGTGGAGGTTGCAGTGAGCCAAGATCGTGCCATTATACTCCAGTCTGGGCAACGAGAGTGAAACTCTGTCTCTAATAATAATAATAATAATAATAATAATAATAATAATAATAAAAGCAAAACAGTAACAGAAGCACAGTTTGAAGTAGAGCGAAGTTAGGACCCGCTGGTGCGGGTGAGCGGAGGGTGTGTTAGAGAGGACGGGGAGGAAAGGTGTCTCTGAGGAGGTGATGTGTGAGCAGAACTGTGGTAAGAACCATCGTTGAGCTGACCTGGGAGAAGACAGTCTACGCGTGGAAAGGGCCGTGCAGAGGCCCTGAGGTGCTGTTCAGGGATTGGGAAGAAGGCCTGTGTGATTGGGGCAGAGTGGGAACAGGTCTGGGGAGAGCGGGGCTCCAGGCAACAAAGTTTGGGCTTGGGCTCCAGTGGTAGGACTACAGTCAGAGACAAGGGATTCAACCGGGGGTGCGTGTTAAGGGCGAGTTGACGGTGCTTGCCCATGACAATTGTGGAGTATAAAGGGGAAAAGTGTACCTGGGAGAGTTAATAGGTTTTGTCCTGTGCGATTGTAATGACGACTTCAGAGAGACTGGGTGGTCCAGTGTTTTGTCAAGCATTAGGCTGTTTGCCAAACGTAGGGGAAGATGACTTTATTGGTGATCCCTAAGACCAACCTCAGGCCAGTGATTCACTAATACTTCCAAACGGTTATACCATGATTATGGTTTCGTTCTTTTTTCTTTTTTTGAGATGGACTCTCGCTCTGTCTCCAGGTTGGAGTGCAGTGGCGCAATCTCGGCTCACTGCAATCTCCACCTTCTGGGTTCAAGCAATTCTCCTGCCTCAGCCTCCCCAGTCGCTGGGATTACAGGTGCCTGCCACCAGGCCTGGCTAATTTTTGTATTTTTAGTAGAGACAGGGGTGTTGCCATGTTGGCGTGATCTGCCTGCCTCGGCCTCCCAAAGTGCTGGGATTACAGGAGTGAGCCACCGCGCCCGGCCTTGATTATGGTTTCTTACAGTGAAAGGATACATGTTAAAAGCCATCGGAGGTGAAATATTCTAGGGCCGAGTCCAGGAGAAAATAAGCTCAATCTTCCAGTTTTTCCTCTCCCAATGGATTTATATGGACAGTACTTGATTTTTCCAGCAATAACATGGGACAGCACGCATGAAGTATTGCCAACCACAAAATCTCACCTGAGTCTTGGTGTCCAGTGTTTTTATTGGAGGTCAGTGATGAAAGCATGGACTACTTGTGTGGCTGACCTCAGTTACTCACTCTCCAGGTCTTCAGAGGTCAAACTGATACTGGGTGGCCAAAGGCCCCTGCCAGAAATCACATTATTAGTATCATATATCTGGCATGGCCCAAGGTCCCAGAAAAACAAAGACTTATCAGGCAGCATATTTCAGTAATTTAAATCTTATCTCTCAGGGCTGGTCACAGGCCAGAACTTTCTCTGAAACGTGCAGGGTTTGAACACAGCAGACCTGCTGAGTCAATCCTTTCATGCACAAGCCACTTCTTGCATAATGAAGAATTTGTTTCGTCTTTGTCTTGGGTTCCTCCAAGGTCACCTCTAAGCTCTTGGAATCTCCCAAGTGATAGGAATATCTGTTATTCCTAGTGGTCCCTGATTACTGTTTTTTGTTTTTGTTTTGTTTTGTTTTGAGATGGAATCTAGCTCTGTTGCCCAGGCTGGAGTGCAGTGGCAAGATGATGGCTCACTGCAATCTCTGCCCTCAGGGTTCAAGCGATTCTCCTGACTCAGCCTCCCAAGTAGCTGGGACTATAGGCATGCACCACTATGCCTGGCTAATTTTTGTATTTTTAGTAGAGACTGGGTTTCACCATGTTGGCCAGGCTGGTCTTAAACTCCTGACCTCAAGCGATCCACCCACCTCAGCCTCCCAAAGTGCTGGGATTACAGGCATGAGCCACTGCACCTGGCCTGATTTTTTGCCTGTCTCAACAAACAAAAAAATAAAACAAATAAATACCAAGTCCTGGTTGGTGAACACATTGATGAGCCAGGAGGGGAAACGTCCTGGTTCCATGGGGAAAGGACACAGAAGCTGTTCATTCAGGGCCCCCCTAGACCTTGCCCCATGTGTCTCTTCATTTGGCTGATCCTGGCTTATATTCTTGTAATAAAACTACAGCCCTAAGCATAACCGTAAGCTTTTCTGAGTCCTGTGAGTTCTACCAAATTATCAAATCTGAAAGGGTTATGGGAACCCCTACATTTGTAGCCTTTTGGTAAGAAGTGCAGGTGGCCTGGGGACCCCTGAACTTGTGGCTGGTGTCAGACGTGAGGCCGTCTCACTCAGGACTGTGCCCTTAACCTGAGTGTGGATTCCGCACTAACTCCCAATGGTTAGCACCAGGATTAAATTGCAGTATTGCAGTTGGTGTCAGAAAATGTGGATTTACTAGAATGACCCTGACTCACTGAAACATGTGGGTTGGGAAAAGAAAAGATGAAAGGGCAGGGGATGAGAAATCTTTCATTCTTGAGTGGCTACATGGTCACTCATGGTGTGAAGAACAGTCATGCTGCAATCAGTTACTGGAGATAAAAGTTACCAATGGAACTTAGAAATGATTGATCTCTAACTTTTGGGGAGTTGGCCCATGTGCATAGGAAAATGTATACCACTAAGAAGAAAAGCAAAAATACAATCCCTATAGATTTTTATCTGTAATAGTCAAACTGAAAGTAAAAGATGGGCCATGCTTAGATTCTGGTCGGTGGAATTACAACCTCCAGTCCTGCACTGTGGTACCAAAAGCACCTGCTGAAGCCCTGATGGGCACTGCAATGAGATTGAGAGAATATAAAAATGTGGCCAGGTGCAGTGGCTCACACCTATAATCCCAGCACTTTCGGAGGCAGAGGTGGGCAGATCATCTGAGATCAGGAGTTCAAGACCAGCCTGACCAACATGGAGAAATCCTGTCTCTACTAAAAATACAAAATTAGCCGGGCATGGTGGTGTGCACCTGTAATCCCAGCTACTCGGGAGGCTGAGGCAGGAGAATCACTTGAACCCAGGAGGAGGAGGTTGCAGTGAGCTGAGATCGCACCATTACACTCCAGCTTGGGCAACAAGAGCGAAACTCCATTTCAAAACCAAAACAAAACAAAACAAAAAACTGGTATGCGCTTGAACAGGTTTTATGTGGAGTGTTGCATCTCTTCTACCTGAATGTATTACAGGGATGGATATTGTATCTGACCAGGAAACATTTAGACTACCTAGTATTGTAAAACAGAAGGCATGGACATCCACTCATCAAGCAATATTGATTAGACATTCCAAATGGGAACCAATAAGATTGCCCAGCTCCACAGAGATTGTTAGCCTTCTCTGGAGCATAGACTGGACTTTATAGCAAAGGTCTTAGAGCACCTCCTGGCACAAGTGCTGGGACTTTGGACTAGAGAATTTCCGTGTGAGAGGTAATTATTGGCTCGCTATCAGACATTATTTGAAATTGCCCCTATGACTGAAGGATGTAAGATAATCTTGAAACCTGAAATACCTATAATATCTTAGGTGATGTTGGAGAAATGCTCTCAGAGAGTGGGCAGGGCCCAGAAGAGTTCCATAATGAAGTGGAAATGACTGGATCAGGAATAAGCTCATGGGGGAATGCAGAGTTATTCAGTGTATTCAAGAGCAGAGAGATTCTCTTCCCCTAGGACTGACTTTGGACCCACTCATTAGATTCTATTGCCAATTGGACAGTGCCCTATTGACAGCTCTCAATTGACCAACAAAGAGCTATTTGGCTTATGGATGGCAGTCCCAAGGTGAATGAACAGCCTACTGTTTGGAAGGTTGTCACTCTGATCAAAGAAGGCAAGAACAAATCAGCTCTGTGGGCTGAATTGCATACTGTTTAGGTTTTTACTAACTCTTGGACAGTGGCCAATGGCCTGGCCATATGGTCAGGCAGAAGGACAATGGGAACCTTGTCTATATGGAAATCACAACAGGAATTTTAGGAGTGCATTAAAGCAGGTTATGTTGATGTCCATCAGAAGAACCCCTTTCTAGGATCAAAAAGGAACTGGGGCAACAAGCAGGCATCCCTGTGTGCTCGCTTGAGGTGGCCACCTGTGTTCATGAGATAAATGGACATTGCAGGGCAGCAGCCATGCAGAGAAGGGCTGAATTTAGACTTAGTCCTCTTGTTCCCGCCGAGGCACAAAATGCCAGTAAGTACTTTTCTGTCTGCCAAAAAGAGAAAGACTGCACACGGCTGTGGGAAGATGACCTTGGAGGGAAGGCCCTGCACATACCTGGCAAGATGGACTGATTCTGGTAGGCCTGGAGGGCTACAAATGGGTCCTGACAAGAGTAGACACTGATTCTGGACTGGAGTTTGCATGGCCAGTGGTAGATGCAAATGCTCAAAATACTGACACTGTAAAAGGGTCAGAACAAAAGATACTCCACCAATTTGAACCATTGAGTTATATTTCTTCAGATCAAGAAACACTTTCATCTTCAGAGGAGTGGTTCCATAGAGAATTGGGATGGGCAGTTGAAGCATGTGCTATCTAAAACAGCAGGGAATAAGGGTATGAAAGGCTGGCTTACGTGCCTTCACAAGTATGTGCTCACACTCAGCATAAGGGGGCTGAAGGGTTTGTCCCTATTAGATAGATTCTTCTGCTTTTCTGGAAGTTAAAGGGAAGAGAGACTGGGGGACGATGACTAGCAATTCTTCCCATGTGGTATGACTATACCATTTTCTTTCTTCCCCACATTAACTAAACTTTCTTTTTCCAGATGATTCAGTGGTTCCAGTAAATCCCAGTGGTCCCAGGACTGCAGATACATAGGATAAGAGTAGTTTACACACCACAGTTCTAGTGTTATGATATTCTGTGTTTTTTCTGTGTGCTTACTATTACCAGTGAGTTTTGTATCTTCAGGTGATTTCTTTTTTTTTTTTTTTTTTTTTGAGACGGAGTCTTGCTCTGTCACCCAGGCTGGAGTGCAGTGGCCGGATCTCAGCTCACTGCAAGCTCCTCCTCTCGGGTTCACGCCATTCTCCTGCCTCAGCCTCCCGAGTAGCTGGGACTACAGGCATCCGCCACTTTGCCCGGCTAGTTTTTTGTATTTTTTAGTAGAGACGGGGTTTCACCGTGTTAGCCAGGATGGTCTCGATCTCCTGACCTCATGATCCGCCCGTCTCGGCCTCCCAAGATTTCTTTTTTTTTGAGATGGAATCTCACTCTGTCACCCAGGCTGGAGTGCAGTGGTGCGATCTCAGCGTACTGCAACACCTATTTCCTGGGTTCAAGCAATTCTCATGCCTCAGTCTCCCAAGTAGCTGGGATTACAGGCATGCGCCACCATGCCCAGCTAATTTTTTGTATTTTTAGTAGAGATGGGGTTTCACCATGTCGGCCACGCTGGTCTCGAACACCTGACCTCAAGTGACCTGCCTGCCTCAGCCTCCCAAAGTGCTGGGATTACAGCCCTGATCCACTGAACCCAGTGATCATTAACTTTTTTTTTTTTTTTTTTTCCTGAGACAGTGTCTCACTCTGTTGCCCAGGCTGGAGTGCAGTGGTGAGATCTCAGCTCACTGCAACCTCCACCTCCCTGGTTCAAGCGATTCTCCCACTTCAGCCTCCTGAGTACCTGGGACTACAGGTGTGTGCCACCACACCTGGCTAATTTTTTTGTATTTTGTGGTAGAGACAGGATTTCACCATGTTGGTCAGGCTGGTCTCAGACTCCTCAAGTGATCTTTCTACGTCGGCCTCCCAAAGTGCTGGGATTACAGGCATGAGCCATTGTGCCCGGCCCAGGTGATTTCTTACTGCGTGTTAACATCCTATTCTTTCTGACCAAAGTACACTCTTTAGCATTTCTTGTAGGACAGGTCTGGTATTGACGAAATCCTTCAGCTTTTGCTTGTCTGGGAAAGTCTTTATTTCTCCTTCATGGTTGAAGGACATTTTCACCAGATATACTATTCAAGGGTAAAAGTTTTTTTTTTTCCTTCAGCACTTTAAATATGTCATGACATTCTCTCCTGGATTGTAAGCTTTCCACTGAGAAGTCTGCTGCCAGACATATTGGAGCTCCATTGTATATTATTTGTTTCGTTTCTCTTGCTGCTTTTAGTATCCTTACTTTGTCCTTGACCTTTAGTTTGATTATTAAATGCCCTGAGGTAGCCTTTGGGTTAAATCTGCTTGGTGTTCTATAACCTTCTTGTTCGTGGATATTGATATCTTTCTCTAGGTTTGGGAAGTTCTCTGTTATTACCCCTTTGAATAAATTTTCTGTCCCTATCTCTTTCTCTACCTCCTCTTTAAGTCCAATAACTCTTAGATTTGCCATTTTGAGGCATTTTGATTGTATTTTCTAGATCCTGTAGGTGTGCTTCTTTGTTGTTTATTCTTTTTTCTCTTGTCTCCTCTGATAGTGTATTTTCAAATAGCCTGTCTTCAAGCTCACTAATTCTTTCTTCTGCTTGATCAATTCTGCTATTAAAGGACTCTGATGCATTCTTCAGTATGCCAATTGCATTTTTCAGCTCTAGGGTTTCTGCTTGATTCTTTTCAATTATTTTAATCTCTTTGTTACATTTATCTGCTAGAATTTTGAATTAGGACTGCAGATACAAATGCAAGAGGCAGGAATTACTCCTAAGCAAGAAAGTATAACTATATTCTTCAACTTTTATGTGAGAATTCCTAAGGGTCTGATGGGGCAGGTTGTGCCTTCACCTTATCTAGCAAAAATGGGGCTAACAATAAATACAAATATATTGCCTACTGCTCAAGATAGCTTACTAGTTCTGTACCTATGTAAGCCTGCCCTGTATGAATGGGAGTGGACCGAAGGAGAAGCATTTACAAGACAAGTGTTTCTACCTACAATCTGGATAAACACAGTGGCCTAACCCAATGTTCTTTCCAAAGGTGGAAAAGTTTGGGTATCAATGGAGAACAAGAGGTGTAGTAGCTGGGAATAAATGAGTAAATCCATGCATTAATAAGAAATGCAATGAGGGAAGTCCACTATTACATTAATGCTTAGAAAGAAGATCAGAGAAAAAGATGCTATCGCCTCTTCATTCAACTATACTTGACGCCTGAAAGGGTAAAGCCATATTTTGCCAAGACCACTCCTGCTCTGGAAACTGACAAGATCAAAGGGGAGCCTGCCAGCCTGAGTGGCCTTATCCTGGGAGACATTTTGTCATATGATCTGGTGATGAACAGGACTAATTATTAATGACAATAGGACTCTAGTAATGTGTGAACATCTTTTGACTCTTAATTTTCAGGTTACATCTACCATAGTGCAATATGATAAAGCACTGGCGTTGTTGGCAAGATTATAATACTAATATTGAGGGTCACATGTATTGGGAAATTGAGCTAAAAGCTTCCCATCTCTACTTCCACACTGGCTCCTCTAAATTTTCAATATATTCATGTTGATACTATCCCTTTGTCGTTACAAAAATGCTATTCCAAATGCAGTTGCTCAGGAAAGTATGACTGTTTTGCTACAAGGGATCTATGGTAAAGGCTAGGGACTGGACTGTTGTATAACAGAGTTTGTCCGTTCTTTGACCCAGGTTGCTGGGAAGTAACTTCTAAGCTCTTGCAATTTCCTAAATGATAGGTGTGTCTTCAGTATTCATGATGAGGCTCTAGATGGATTATACTAATTAGCTGACTCAGGATGAGGACTGGACATGCCAGAAAGACCAACCTGTGTGTTTGGAGAGGTGGGGCTTTGATCCAAGTGATATCAGCCTGACCTCCCAATCTCTGAGTAGGGGAGTGGAACTGGAAATTGATTTTTTTTAAATAAAAAAACCTTACATTTATTTAATATTTAAGACACTTGAAGCCCCTCACTTAATCTTTTGTTTTGTTTTGTTCTTTTTTCTAATTTTTAAATTTTGGAGGTACATAGTAGGTGAATAGATTTATTAATTACATGAGATACTTTGATACAGGCATGCGATGGGTAATAATGACACCAGGGTACATGAGGTGTCCACCACCTCAAGCATTTATCCTTCGTGTTACAAACAATCTGATTATACTCTTTTAGTTATTTTTAAATGTACAATTAAATTATTTTTGGCTACAGTCACCTGTCGTGCTAGCAAATACTAGGTCTTATTCATTATTTCTGTTTCTGTGTACCATTAACCATCCCCACGTCCCCCTGATGCCTGCCACTATACCACTACCCTTTCCAGCCTCTCCTAATTGTCATTCTACTCTCTATCTCCATGAGTTCAATTATTTTAATTTTAAGCTCCCACAAATAAGTGAGAACATATGAAGTTTGTCTTTCTGCCCCTGGCTTATTTCACTTAATATAATGACCTCCAGTTCCATCTATGTTCTTGCAAATGGCAGGATCTCATTCTTTTATATGGCTGAATAGTACTCCATTGTGGATATATACCACATTTTCTTTATCCATTCATCAGTCGATGGACACTTAGGTTGCTTCCAAATCTTGGCTATTGTCAATAGTGCTTCAATATATTGATTCTTTTCTTTCGGTCATATATCTAGCAATGGGATTGCTGGATCATATGGTAGCTCTATTTTTAGTTTTTTGAGGAACCTTCAAACTGTTCTCCATAGTGGTTGTACTAATTTACATTCCCACCAACAGGGTATGAGAATTTCCTTTTCTCCACATCCTCACCAGCATTTGTTATTGCCTGGCTTTTGGATAAAAGCCATTTTAATAAGGATGAAATGCTATCTCATTGTAGTTTTGATTTGCATTTCTCTGATGATCAATTATATTGAGCACCTTTTCATATGCTTGCCATTTATATGTCTTTTTTTAAAATTTATTTTCTTACTTAAGGAAATGTATGTCTGCTTTTCAGTAATGTCTATTCAGGTCTTTTGCCCATTTTAAATTGGATTATTAGCTTTTTTAATAGAGTTGTATGAGTTCCTTATTTATTTATTTATTTATTTTTATTTTTTATTTTTTCCGAGATGGAGTCTTGCTGTGTCACCCAGGCTGGAGCGCAGTGGTGCAACCTCTGCCTCCTGGGTTCAAGCAATTCTCCTACCTCAGCCTCTCGAGTAGCTGGGATTATAGGCATGCACCACCACACCTGGCTAATTTTTGTATTTTTAGTAGAGACGGGGTTTCACCATGTTGGTCAGGCTGGTCTCAAACTCCTGACCTCAAGTGATTGGCCTGCCTTGGCCTCCCAAAGTGCTGAAATTACAGGCATGAGCCACTGCACCCAGCCCATATGAACATTTTAACAATATTGATTCTTCCAATCCATAAACAATGAACATGGAAAATCTTTCTTTCTTTTTTTTTTTGAGACATAGTCTTGCTCTGTTGCCGCCCAGGCTGGAGTACAGCAGCACAATCACAGCTCACTGCAACCTCTGCCTCCTGGGCTTAAGCGATCCTGCCACCTTAGCCTCCCAAGCAACTGGGACTACGAGTGCATGCCACCACACCCAGCTAATATTTTTGTTTTTTTGTAGAGACAGGGTTTTGCCACCACGCCCGGCCAAGGTTTACCAGTGTTTTGTTGAGGATTTTTGCATCAATATTCATTAGTGATACTGGCCTGTAGTTTTATTTTTTATTTTTTGATGTGTCTTCATCTGGTTTTGGGATCAGGGTAATACTGGCTTTGCAGAATGAGTTTGGAAGTATTCCCTCCTCCTCTAATACATCTTTTTCTCTAAATGCTTCTCCTTGTTAAAAGTAAATTTGTAGGCCAGGTGCCGTGGCTCATGCCTATAATCCCAACACTTTGGGAGGCCGAGGCAGCTGGATCGTCTGAGGTCAGAAGGTTCAAGACCAGCCTGACCAATATGGTGAAACCCTCTCTCTACTAAAATACGAAAATTAGCCGGGTGTGGTGGCACATGCCTGTACTCCTAGCAACTTGGGAGGCTGAGGCATGAGAATTGCTTGAACAAGGGAGGTAGAGGTTGCAGTGAGCCGAGATGGTGCCACTGCACTCCAGCCTGGGCAACAGAGTGAGCCTCAGTCTCAAAAAAAAAAAAAAAGTAAATGTGTTAGGGATAAAAGACTTTAAGGTGAAAAAATAGGATTAATAAATTCAGCATGTTCCATGATGGGGGAACCTATCTCCCTTAGAGTTTTTTCTATCTCATGGACAATATTTGTTCCACCATGTATGCTGTTGCCATTTTGCATTAAAGGCCTGAGTGCCTTTAGGATACATGTTTTGTACCCAGAATTTGTGAGTTCCCCATACTAGGGTTAGATGAGTGGTCATCACACCTGGGTGTAATTAGTTTGAGTATGCCATAAAGCCTCCCATAGCCTTCCTTGTCTCAGCATGGGGCTGTTCCCCAGGAGAATTTGGACATATCATGGGATGCCTACTGCTTTACTACTATAAGAAACCCATTTGGGCTGGGCATCCTGGCCCATGCCTGTAATCTCAACACTTTGGGAGGCCAAGCCAGGAGGATCACTTGAAGCCAGGAGTTCAAGACCAGCCTGGGCAACATATTAAGACCTGGTCTCTACAAAAAAACATAGAAAAAATTAGGTGGATACGCTGGCATATGCCTGTAGTCCCAGCTACTCAGGAGGCTGACATGGGAGGATCACTTGGGCCTGGGAGATTGAGGTTGCAATGAGCTGTGATTGCACCAGTACATTCCAGCCTGGGTGACAGAGTGAGCCCTTATCTAAAAAAATTAAAACTAGGCCAGGTGCAGTGGCTCACACCTGTAATCTGAGCACTTTGGGAGGCTGAGACGGGTGGATCACCTGAAGCCGGAAGTTTGAGACCAGCCTGACCAAATAGAGAAATCCCATCTCTACTAAAAATACAAAATTAGCCGGGCGTGGCGGCGCATGCCTGTAATCCCAGCTACTGCTACTCGGGAGGCTGAGACAGGAGAATCACTTGAACCCGGGAGGCAGAGGTTGCAGTGAGCTGAGATCGCGCCATTGCACTCCAGCCTGGGCAACAAGAGCAAAACTCCGTCTCAAAAAAAAATAAAAAAATAAAAAATAAAATAAAATTTTTTTCTATTCTGTTTAACAGCTTTTCATCCACAAAAACAAGGGTGATCTGCATTTGTGCATGGAGCTCATTGGAATAGGCTGGCCATGCTGCTGCTATATTTCGTTCATTTTAACCGGAGACCTTTCTAAGCATTCAATGATCAAGGTTTACAGTTACACAGTGATTACTCTGCCAGGAGTTGTAAACCACATAATCCAAAGGCCCCAAAAAGAGTAGTTCCTGGAAATTCCTTCCCAAATGGTCTCCTTCGTAGTAGACGTAACCTGAAAATTAAGAGTCAAAAATCTCTGGCACATTGCTAGAGTTACATTCTGTTGTCAGCAACTGGAGCAGCTCATCCTCATATCATATGACCAAGTCTCAGAGCAGTGCCACTCAGGTTTGCAGGCTGCCATTTGACCTTGTCAGGGCCCAAAAGCAGGAGTCGTCTTGGCAAATGAATGGCTTCCCCCTTTCAGGCATCTGGTATAATCATGCTAAGACACAATCTTACTCTCTTGTTTTGAGTCTCTCCAGGCACCTACATGATATTGCATTCCCCTCATTGCATAACCCATTTACTCATTCCTTTACCCTCAGCTACTGCGTCTCTTCCTCACCATCTGTCATTGATCTTTTTTCGTTTGTTTTTGTTTTGAGGTAGAGTCTTACTCTATTGCCCAGGCTGGAGTGCAGTGATGCAATATTGGCCCACTGCAACCTCCACCTCCCGGGTTCAAGCAACTCTCCTGCCTCAGACTCCCAAGTAGCTAGAATTACAGGCATCACCATACCCAGCTAATTTTTGTATTTTTAGTGGAGACGGGGGTGTTGCCATGTTGGCCAGGATGGTCTCGATCTCCTGACCTCCTGATCCACCTGCCTCAGACTTCCAAAGTGCTAGGACTACAGGCATGAGCCACCACGCCCAGCCTATCATTGATTTTTACCAAGTTTTTCCACTTCTGGAAGGGACATTAGGCTTGGCCACTGTGCTGATCCACATTGCCAGCACTAACAGTACTGTTGCAGGTGTCTTGCCCTCAGTCCGCTGCCAGTCATGTAAGGAAGAGTTACAAAGGTGCGGAACTAGTGGGCTATCTTGACCACTAGGCAACATGGCTTCATTCACTAAGAAGCCAAATTTAGCCAGATACTGTGAAGGCACAACACATCCCATCAGACCCTTAGTAAATCTGGCATAAAGGTTTAAAGGTACAGTTGCAGTTTTTCCTTGAGAATCGTCCCTTCTTCTGACACCCACATTTGCAGTTCTAGTCCTGGGGCCACTGTGTTGGGCAGGAAAATGTAGTTGAGATGATTTGGGAACAAATCATATAGTTATACCAACAACTCCGCCCTCCCTCTTCCCAGATCCCCCAGAAAAATTAGGGGAATCCATCCAATGGAGACCTCCCTTTGCTCCTCTCAAGTTGAATGTGAGCACACACTTTTTTTTTTTTTTTTTTTTTTTTTAAAAGACAGAGTCTTGCTCTTGTTGGCCAGGCTGGAGTGCAGTGGTGTGATCTTGGCTCATTGCAACCTCCACCTCCCAGGTTTAAGTGACTCTCCTGCCTCAGCCTCCCAAGTAGCTGGGATCACAGGCGCCTGCCACCACACCTGGCTACTTTTTGTATTTTTGGTAGAGATGGGGTTTCACCATATTGCCCAGGCTGGTCTTGAACTCCTGACCTCAACTGATCCACCGGCCTCGGCCTCCCAAAGTGCTGGGATTACAGGTGTGAGCCACCGTGCCCAGCCAGAGCACACATTTTTGAAGGTATGTAAGCCACCCCTTCATGCTTTTATCTCCCTCCCCCCACTATAGACAGCAAACGTTTCAACTATCTGTTCCAATTTTCTATCAAAGCGCTACTCTGAGGATGGTATGCAACACCATATGTCCATTTGCTGTGGTATTGCTTGCCCCGTTGCTGAACGCTAGATGCTGTCAATTGTGTTCTTTGATCTGAAGAAATATAACTTGGTGGTCCACACTGGTACAGCATCTTCTGTTCTAATATAGCATCTTGTAGTATTTTGCACATTTGCATCTACAACCTGATATGCAAAGCTACTTTAATGTGCCCTTTACATTTCCATAGGGTTATGCCCCAGGTGGGCAACACTTTAGTAGTTCAGTTTTTCACTGCCCATCTGCCAGGCCATTGGCTACGGCCCATGAGTCAGTAAAAACCCAAACACAGGGGCTTTTATCATTTGATTCTTCTATCACTGCAAGGAAAACAGCACGCAATTCAATCCACTGAGATGATTTGTTCTTACCTTCTTCAAAGATTTTCCATCCTCAGTCAGAGTGCAAAGGCCTTCCAAACAAGGTCTTTCTACCTATAAACCAAGCAGCTTTTGTCATTCAACCAAGAGCTGTTCAAAGGGCCCCTATGTGGCACTAGGATCCATCAGCTCCTCGGTGCTTCCAGAGTTGACCCAAGGGGGAAAGAGGCTTCCTGCTCCTGAATACCATGAGCACCTCCTTGCATTCCCTGAGCAGCACGCTCCTGAATAAACCGTTTCCATTTTATTCAGAAACTCTTCTGGGCACTGCCTTCATTACGGAGTGTTCCTCTGACATCACCCAAGACATTATGGCTATTTCAGGTTTCAGGATTATTTTGTATCCTGCAGTCATGGAAGCAGTTTCTGGAAACACTCAAGAGCCAGCTAGTAATTGTCTCTCAAATGACCTACACATACACTGCACCTGGAAATGTTCTGGCCCAATCTCAGCGATCACCACTGAGTGCACCTCCCAGGTTTCTGCCATAAGCCCTTCCGATTGAATCTACACAGGGCCATTGTACAGAGAATTGGCCACACCAGTATGATTAAAGTGCTAACCTCCCTTTGTCTACCAGCTATTCTACACCATCTCAAATTAGCCACCAGTGTGGGCTCAGGCAGTCAGACAGGCACTTTATTGCCCGAAGACCCTACTTGTTCCCTCAGTCCTGTATGTCACTCCAACCCACAAACTCCTAACACACACACACACACACACACACACAGCCCTTGTCCAGTCCCAGGGAACATGCCTTGACCAGTCTGCCACAGACTCTAGCCTTCTCTTCTGTCCCAGTGGGGTGCTGGTGGTGACCTGACCTGCTCCTATCCCTGTCTCTGCAGCGAGATTTACTGCCACGGGGAGCTCTTACACCAAGTTCAAATGGCCAAGCTCTACCAGGATGACAAGCAGTTTGTGGACATGCCACTGTCTATAGCTCCAGGTGAAGCACCTAGGACTGAACCTCCTCTCCAAAGAACCTTCTCTCCAAAGAAGGCAGGGGGCAAGAACAAGCAGAGAGGCCCCTGTGATCAGGGAGTGGCTTGTGACACCCTGCTGACCCCTCCCTGCTGCCTGCTCTCCAGAACAAGTCCTGCAGACCTTCACTGAGCTGTCCAGGGACCACAATCACAGCATCCCCAGGGAGCAGCTGCAGGCGTTTGTCCAGGAACACTTCCAGGCCAAGGGGCAGGAGCTGCAGCCCTGGACCCCTGCAGACTGGAAAGACAGGTATGACTCTGGACGGGGAACAAGAGAGGGTCCCTTCCAACTGAGCTGCCTCCCTGAACCCTGGGGGGCCTGTGTTCTTCCAGCCCCCAGTTCCTGCAGAAGATTTCAGATGCCAAACTACGTGTCTGGGCAGGGCAGCTGCACCAGCTCTGGAAGAAGCTGGGGAAGAAGGTATCAGCGTCCTGGGCCTGCCCAAGGCCTGGCCAAGGGAACTGGAGAGAGGAATGTGCCTGGGACCCACAGTGTCTCCGGAGCACAGATCGGGCTTCTTTTTCTGAGAAACCAGTTCCTGACCCCTGGGTCCCCAAATAGAAGCCCTCTAGAAAGAACTTTTGAGATCAGAAGCGCAGCATCTACTTCTAATGCCTCGCCTCCTCCAGGAAGGCTGCCCAGCCTCCCTAGGAAACCCCAGCCTGCCCTGCCACCTCCAGGCTGCCCAGTACTGGGTAGATGTTCACTGCCTGCTGGGCTGTCTCCTTCCTTGAGCTCCTTCTCAGGAGGCCTCCGTCTCAGGAAGAGTCAGTGCTACTGCTGCTTGGGGCCAGGCCCTGTGCTCAGCCCTGTCCTGAGCTACTTTGCACATCTATATCCCCTCACCTGGGGAAAGGGTTTGGGGTTTTACCCCTACCTGGCTCCGAGAATGGGGGTGATGGGACAATCCTCTGAACCTGGTTGGGTGGTGGCAGCAAGGATGGGGAGTAGAGGGGAAATGGGGGGCTGGCACCCCCTTACCCACCCAGCCCACCCTGGGTCTTTGTAATGGCCGCTGCTTGGTGGATACCTGCCCGGTGCCTGGCTGAGTGGTCGGGTCTTCTACCTGGCACCAAGTTGAGCCAGGACTCCCAAGGCCAGAAGGTGACAGATGAGGACCCCAGGGCTCCCAGCGGCCAGGCCTTTATCACATGGCTGAGCAGCAGGGGAGCCAGAGCTGAACCCAACTGCCTGGCTCCAAAGCCTGTGACTCCCGGAGCCTCAGATTCCCCAGCTGCCTGCGGCCTCTGCTTCCATGGGGATTCTAGGCTCCCCTTGCCCTCTCTCCTGATTCCAGATGAAGCCAGAGGTTCTCAGCCACCCTGAACGGTTCTCTCTCATCTACTCAGAACACCCCTTCATTGTGCCTGGCGGTCGCTTTGTGGAGTTCTACTACTGGTGAGCGCCCAGGCCTAAGAGACCAGGGGGCCTGCAGGACTGGCAGTGGTGCAGAAACCCAGGGCCAGCAGGGTGTCTTGAGCAGGGCAGAGTGCCCCACTGGCTGGTGTGCAGGGCAGAGGGAGACAGTAGGGTGGTGCCTAAGCTGCCCCTTCCCCAGGGACTCCTACTGGGTCATGGAGGGTCTGCTCCTCTCGGAGATGGCTGAGACGGTGAAGGGCATGCTGCAGAACTTCTTGGACCTGGTGAAAACGTGAGAGGGGGCCAGGCACTTCCAGCCTAGGTGGGGAGGATTGGCAGGTGTGCCATAGGCCTGGAGCTGGATTGCCTTGGTGCCAGTTGCTGGGGAGAAGGCATCTCAGCAGGCCTTCCTCTTGGCAGCTATGGGCATGTCCCCAATGGCGGGCGCGTGTACTACCTGCAGCGGAGCCAGCCCCCACTCTTGACCCTCATGATGGATTGCTACCTGACTCACACCAACGACACCACCTTCCTACAGTGGGTACCACCCTTCTTGTGCTGCTCTGCAGACCCACCCCCCACCTCAGACCTCTCAGGGCTGGGGATGGGCAGCGCGCCTGGGCTGAGGTGTTGTCTGCTTCACTCCAGGGAGAACATTGAGACGCTAGCCTTGGAATTGGACTTTTGGACCAAGAACAGGACTGTCTCTGTGAGCTTAGAGGGAAAGAACTACCTCCTGAATCGCTATTATGTCCCTTACGGGGGACCCAGGTGAGGAACTGCACAGCCCACCCCTCAATCTCTTACCTGCTCACTCTGGTTAGAGCATCACAATGCCCCGGGCAGGAGGAGGAGTGACTTAGCCTGACCTCTCAGATGGTGACACCGAGAGCCCTCTGCAATCCTGGGCTGTGGGGGCCCAAGGGCAGTTGGATCAAGATGGCTCAGCCTCCTCTTGACCACAGAGGGGCTTAGTAGCTACTAGTGCCGGGCTGCCCACCTCTCCTCTTTGCCAGGCCTGAGTCCTACAGCAAAGACACAGAGTTGGCTGACACCTTGCCGGAAGGTGAGCAGCAGCAGGGTGAGGGAGGGCTGGGGGCAGGGCGGCTGAGCACCTCTGTGTCAGGCTCTGGTCTCCTGTCATTGGCTGCCTATCCTGCAGGTGGGACTGGCTGGGTTCCCTGCTGTGTCCTCACAGGAGACCGGGAGGCTCTGTGGGCTGAGCTCAAGGCTGGGGCCGAGTCTGGCTGGGACTTCTCTTCACGCTGGCTCATCGGAGGCCCAAACCCCAACTCGCTTAGTGGCATCCGAACCAGCAAACTGGTGCCTGTTGACCTGAATGCCTTCCTATGCCAAGCAGAGGAGCTGATGAGCAAATTCTATTCCAGGCTGGGTGAGCACCCCAGGAGGGAAGGGTAAGCAGGGAGTCTGGTTTCCTGCCTCAGACTTGGCAATAGAACTGGAAGTAGGACCCTGGGGTGACAGGCCTTCAGCAACCCAGCCTGTCGAGCCCCGCCCTAGTGGACGCCTGCACTCACATTTGTGTACCAGACAAGAGGACAAACGGAGCCCACCCTAATCCCCTCTTCCTCCCTTTCTTACTGTGAGGATCTCTAGGGTCTGTGAGGGGAACCCTAGTCCACACATCCAAAATCCATCCACTCCCTCTCCTCAGACAGCTGTTCTTGACCCCCTCAGAGCTAGGGGAATCCACTCAGCCAATACCATTGGGAGGATAGACCCTGGGACAGATCAGCTCCAGTGGTTCCCTGGGAGCAGTGTGGGGCCATATGCTCAGGAAATTCCAGGACCTAGAGACCAGAAGTGTGGTCGGTTCCAGGTCGGCACATCCCCTTGGTCATCAGGGTGTCTTAGCCCTTGCAGAGAAACACAAAGGGTGGAGGCCAAAGTAGAGCCACGAAGGGCTTGGGGCCCGCAGGCAGGGCGCTGGCTACTGGGTCTAAAGGCAGCACTACCCCAGGCAACGACTCCCAGGCCACAAAGTACAGAACCCTGCGGGCGCAGCGCTTGGCCGCCCTGAATGCAGTCCTGTGGGATGAGGAGACCGGTGCCTGGTTCGACTACGACCTTGAGAACAAGAAGAAGAACCAAGACTTTTACCCATCCAACCTCACTCCACTCTGGGCTGGGTGTTTCTCTGACCCTGGCGTGGCGGACAAGGCTCTGAAATACCTGGAGGTGAGGACACAGCAGGTGGCTCGGGTCCACTGCAGGCAGCACCGCCCCCTCCCGACCCTGAGCAGGACCTGCAGGGGAGGCCGCTTCCTCCGGCTGTGCCTCTTGTCCCAGCCTGCGGGTCCTGCGGAGCCACCGGGGGTCAGCTGTGAGCCAAGAAGAAAAGAGTCAAGAAGGGGACATCTGGCTTCCTGTGGGGCCCAGTATCCTGTCCTGGCTCCCAGTCCAGCCCCACTCACAGTCATGGGAATGTCTGGGACCTTCTAGGACAGCCGGATCCTGACTTACCAGTATGGAATCCCGACCTCTCTCCAGAAGACAGGCCAGCAGTGGGATTTACCCAATGCCTGGGCCCCCCTGCAGGACCTGGTCATCAGAGGTAAGGAGGCAGGGCTGGCACAGCCAAGGGCCCTCCCCAGGGTGTAGAGGTGGGCCTCCCTGGTGCTGGGGAGGCGTTAACAAAAGATGCAGGCCCCGTGTCCTTTCTCTCACTCCTCTGCTCTCCTGGCCTCCACTCGGCAAACATTTATGTCCACCCGACCTGTCCAGTGCAATCAGTCCTGTTTGCCCTTCAAACCAGCGCCCTCGATTAAGGGCAGTTTGGCCCGTGGTCTCAGAAAGGAAGTCTTAGGACCCAGGCCTCTTTCCCTCCTTGGGGAGAGTAGGGTGCAGCCTCTGCTCTGTCTGGGATGGGAGACCTGGAGGTTGAGTCCTGCCTGCGATGGGGTCTAGGCCTGGCCAAGGCACCTTTACCTCGGGCCCAGGAAGTGGCTTTCCAGCTGGCTCAGAATTGGATCCGAACCAACTTTGATGTCTACTCGCAAAAGTCAGCCATGTATGAGAAGGTGAGCAGGCCTGAGCCCTCCCGCCACCCCCAGGGCGTCCCAGTGTTGAGGTGGGTCAGGCTTGGCAGCAGGGCCCAGGGCCAGCACAGCTGGGATGGTGGCGGCACCCAGTGGCCGCTCCTGGGCACTGCAGGGGCTGCTGGGCAGGCAGAGCAGCTTCTCCCCAAGGGCTCCGGTTGTTTGTTGTTCCTGGAGCTGGGGGCAGTGCCTGACCTACACCCCACCCGCTTGTCCCCAGTATGACATCAGCAACGGTGGACAGCCTGGTGGGGGAGGAGAGTATGAAGTTCAGGTGAGCAGGCCAGGGGTGGGCTGGCCAATGCCCTACAGGGAACTCCTGGGCTCTGCTGCCCACGACCCCCACCCCAGGCCTCAGTGTGCTCACCTGCATGTCGGCCCAGGGGACGAGCTGACTGGTGCTTCCTGTATCGCTGGGGTTAGGCAGGGCCAGTGCCCCTGGGGAGAGAGCCCACAGCCCCCACCAAGGGTCTGGGGCTTCCCCAGAAACCGGGCCCCACTGCCCCGCCTCTCCCAGGAGGGCTTTGGCTGGACGAATGGCGTGGTCCTGATGCTGCTGGACCGCTATGGTGACCGGCTGACCTCAGGGGCCCAGCTGGCTTTCCTGGAGCCCCACTGCCTGGCGGCCACCCTTCTGCCCAGCCTCCTGTTCAGCCTCCTGTCACGGTGACAGCCCTCCCCTCTTCACCTGGCCCCAGCTCCTGTCCCATTAAACCTCTGCACCAGTTCCCATCTTCCCCTGCCTCTTCATGCCCTCCTACCTCCCAGCCTGTCCTCAGAGTGAAGTGGGGGGCAGGTTCATGACCTGGAGGTCATGGGTTAGGGCCTAGCTCCCTCCTGGAACCTTGAACAGGGTGGAATTCCTGCTCTAGGGGGAAGACCTATCCCTGCTACCCCAAGTGCCCCAGCGCCAAGTCCCACACCTCCGGCCTTCCACTCACTTCCGTAGTCCAAAGGCTTTATTGTTCTGCTGAAATGCTTACAAATACTGAAAACCCCCAGCCTGGGCCCACGCAACCAAGGGCTTAATGCTGGGAAGGAGAGAAGGGGAGGTGGGCTTTGTGTTAAGGCGTGAAGGGCGAGGCCGGACAGCTGGAGGCCTGGTCCTCCACTCTCCATTTCCATCGCCCTTCGGAGGCTGAAGGAAGGGCAGTGGCACCACAGGGCCCTTCCCCTCTGCTGCATCATCTCCTGCTCAGGCTTTCCCTCTAGGAGCATCAGAGGAATCCTCTTTCCCTGTCGGAAACTCGACCCTGTACAGAACTCAACTATAACCTTTCTAGCTTCCCCTCCCAACTGCATTGCTCCTCCTCTATTCCCTAGATCCCCCGGCTTCATCCCTTCTGGCTCTAAGCAAGGCACCAGTGGAAGGGAGAGGGCTGGACTGGGGGGCTGGCAGGCTGTGCATAAGGGCTGAAGACACAGGCATGGAGCAGGGAACAGGTGTTCAGTCCCTTTCCCCCAGCATGAGATGCCCAGGGGCCTGGGCTGGAGAGATGATGGCACGTACCCTCAGATGGCCCATAGCTGAAGCAGTGGGCTGGGCCACAGAGCTGCAGCAATTAGTATGTAACCATGGCAATGAAGCAGTCGCTATGGTAACCATGGTGATGGGTCTGCAACTAGGGGATGGAGCTGGGACCTCAAGGATGACACTTGAGATCTCTGGCCCTTGAGCAAGGTGATACAAAGGATATGGGAAAGGAGAACAATGGGGCAGAGTGGGGTTTGAGAAGTGGGAAGTGGGCTGCCTGAGCTATTACCCCACTCTGGATGTGGTTCTGCTCAGCCCCCAAAGCCCCTGGCAAAGGGGTCTGAGGCAGGAGGGGATCTTTGGCAGCTTATGGTACCATAATTTGTCTTTTAGAAAAGAGAAAACAGGCTGGGGAGAGCAGGTGTCAGGTCGGAGCTGAGGCCCTCTCTGTAACAGCTCCTCAGCCCTGGCTGGGCCCGGGGCAGGACCCTAAACGGTTACTGCAAGTTCTGGGCTCCCAGGAGGCAGCAAAGCCACTTCCACTTTTCTTCTTCTGGCTGGTTCTTCAGGAGGCCAGAGCCCAGAAACTCACAGGACCAAGCTCTTTACAGAATACTAAAGTCTTCTTATACAAAAGCCTCAGTTGTGCTCTGCCAGGAGGCCCACAGCAGTTAGTTCATGAACTGAGTGTAGCCCTCAGCCCCTGTGACGATGACATCCATCCAGATGCGCATGGCCTCTGCAGATGGGGCCACCATGTAGTACAGCCGGTCATGGGTCTTCACGCAGAAGGTGAGGGCTGGGTTTGGGCTCTGCCAAGGGAAGAGAGGAAGGTCTAAGATGGGGCTCACCCATGCCCAGGAATAGTCTCACCTGCCTCCCTATCTGCCCTTTCCCCTCCCAGCCCCCAGAAAGCCCTGGAGCTTAGGACTGAGTCCTAAATAGGCCCAGAGCCTAGTCCCCACCAGTCCATGTGAGCCCCAGGCTGAAATGTTCCCTTCTCACACCACAGCAGTCCTGGGCTCTCTAAACTCCCTGGACCCTGACAGAGCTATACCCTGACAAGGGGGGCTCTGGTCCTTGACACCCCAAGTTCAAAAGTGAGTATCAAGAGGATCAGACACAAAGGGCTATTCCAGTGAGGACCAGAGTTTCCTCTCAGCAAAACACGGGCAGACAGAAAAAGCTATAAGTAGGGTACTAGGCCCCGGGACCCCAGAGGAGCAGAGACCAGGACTGGGGTGGGCATCAGAGGGTTGGTGGCAGGGAGGCTGACTTGCATTAGGGAAGCAGGCCCCAGCCTCAGATATCTCCTGTGTATCAATTTCTCCTATCAAATCTAGTCTCTGAGGGTCCCCTCCACCCCTTCCAGCCATCCCTTCTGTATCAGCCCCCCATGGGGAGATATCCTGCTGTCATTTCCAGGAGAGGAGGGAGGCAGCAAGGAGAGGGAGGCACCCAAGCCCAGAGGAGCTTCTTGCTCTTTGCAACCTGCTTTCTGCTCCTCTCTTGGGCCTGGGGGAAGTGAGGGGGGATGAAGGGGAGAGTCAAGGGTCAGGGATGAGTGAGGTACAGGGATGAGTGTTAATGTGCTGGTTACAGCTAAGTGGGGAGGGGTACCTCAGTCACCATAGTGAAGCGGAAAAACCTCTTCTGGGAAGGGGAGAGGGAGAAAGGAAGAGAAAGTTGACAAAGAGAACAAGGACTGGGTTGGAGCCTCTGTAGAGAGCAGGCTGGAGGCCTTTGCTCCCAGAGCCCCACCAGGCCACCCCTTCCCCATGGCTGTCCCTCTGGCCCCCCTCTGGTGCCCTCCACCCCTGACCTTGGCTGCACTGCGCAGGTGGTCGTAGTACACTTCCTCAATGGCCTGGAAATAGATGACTCCCTTCAGCTTCGTCTCATGCTTGTCTGCAAAGCAAGTAAGGGTGGGCTATGGAGCCAGTCACACTTCAGGTCTAGCTCCATTTATGTGGAGTTCCACGGCCTGAGCTTCCAAATCTGGGAAATGGGGTGAAGATCCCAGTCTCCCAAGACCCCCAAACAGAACCCAATACAGAATCCTAAAGATATGGATAATGCTCAGCCTCATTCATAATCACAGAGAAATACAAATCAGAGCTTCACTGAGAGACCACTTCTCGCCTAACCCAATGACGAAAACATACAATAAATATACAGCCCGCTTTTGGCAAGTCTATGGTGAAGGAGGTAGTCTAACGACAGGTGGGAGTATAAATTGGTAAAACCCTTATGAACGATTTGGCCATGTCTATCAAAATTAGAAAGGCATTTATCTTTTGATCCAATGCTTACATTTAGGAGAATTTCTCTTTCACATATACAAAGTAACATATACAAGATTATTAAGTATAGTATTGTCTATAGTCACAGAAGATTGGAAACAACCAAAATATCAATCAAGTGGAGACTGGTTAATAAGTTAGTGTGTGCCACATCACGGAAGACTAAATACAGCTGTTAAGTAAAATGATATAGGCCAGGTATGGTGACTCATGCCTGTAATCCTAGCATTTTGGAAGGCCGAGGAGGGTGGATCACCTGAGGTCAGGAGTTCGAGACCAGCCTGGCCAACATGACGAAACCCCCGTCTCTACTCAAAATGCAAAAATAAGCCAAGTGTGGTGGTGCATGCCTATAATCCCAGCTATTCGGGAGGCTGAGGCAGGAGAATCACTTGAACCTGGGAGGCGTAGGTTGCAGTGAACCGAGATCACAGCACTGTACTCCAGCCTGGGCAAAAAGAGCAAAACTCTGTCTCAAAAAAAAAAAAAAAAAGAAAGAAAGAAATATCTGATACAGATACAGACTCAGAAATAAGCCTATAGTATATACCCAGATATAATATCTAGATATAGATAAATTTGATATAGAATGATCTCTAAGACACATTAGGAGGTGAAAAAGGAATGTACTGTATGCCACCTTTTGTGCAAGAAAAAGTATTTGTTTATATTCTCCTACAGAAACTCTACAAGGGGCCGGGTGCGGTGGCTCAAGCCTGTAATCCCAGCACTTTGGGAGGCCGAGGCGGGCGGATCACGAGGTCAGGAGATCGAGACACTGGCTAACACGGTGAAACCCAGTCTCTACTAAAAATACAAGAAAATTAGCTGGGCGAGGTGGCGGGCGCCTGTAGTCCCAGCTACTCAGGAGGCTGAGGCAGGAGAATGGCGTCAACCCGGGGGGGCGGAGCTTGCAGTGAGCCGAGATCGCACCACTGCACTCCAGCCTAGGGCACAGAGCAAGACTCCGTCTCAAAAAAAAAAAAAAAAAAAAAACAACTCTACAAGGATACACAAGAGATTAATGAAAGTAGTTACCTGGGCCGGGCGCAGTGGCTCAAGCCTGTAATCCCAGCACTTTGGGAGGCCGAGATGGGCGGATCACGAGGTCAGGAGATCGAGACCATCCTGGCTAACACGGTGAAACCCCGTCTCTACTAAGAAATACAAAAAATAGCCGGGCGAGGTGGCAGCGCCTGTAGTCCCAGCTACTCGGGAGGCTGAGGCCGGAGAATGGCGTGAACCCGGGAGGCGGAGCTTGCAGTGAGCTGAGATCCGGCCACTGCACTCCAGCCTGGGCGACAGCGCGAGACTCCGTCTCAAAAAAAAAAAAAAAGAAAAAAAAAGAAAGTAGTTACCTGTACTGGGTGGGGCATAATTCTCAATTTAAACCTTTTTATATATATTTTATTTTTGAACTATATGAATACTTTTACCTTTTTTTTTTTTTTGAGACGGAGTTTCACTCTGTTGCCCAGACTGGAGTGCAGTGGCACGATCTCGACTCACTGTAACCTCCGCCTTCCAGGTTCAAGCAGTTCTCTGACTCAGCCTCCTGAGTATCTGGGATTACAGGCGCCCGCCACCATGCCTGGCTAATTTTTTTGTATTTTTAGTAGAGACGGGGTTTCACCATCTTGGCCAGGCTGGTCTTGAACTCCTGACCTTGTGATCCACCCGCCTCGGCCTCCCAAAGTGCTGGGATTACAGGCGTGAGCCACCGCGCCCGGCTACCTATTTTTTTTTAAAAAAGAAAGGAAGTAGCCGGGCGCGGTGGCTCAGGCCTGTAATCCCAGCACTTTGGGAGGCCGAGGCGGGTGGATCACCTGAGGTCGGGAGTTTGAGACAAGCCTGACCAACATGGAGAAACCCTATCTCTACTAAAAATACAAAATTAGCCAGGCATGGTGGCGGGCGCCTGTAATCCCAGCTACTCGGAAGGCTGAGGCAGGAGAATCACTTGAACCTGGGAGGCGGAGGTTGTGGTAAGCCGAGATGGCGCCACTGCACTCCAGCCTGGGCAACAAGAACAAAACTCCGTCTCAAAATAATAAAATAATAAATAAATAAATAAATAAAATAGGCCGGGCGCGGTGGCTCAAGCCTGTAATCCCAGCACTTTGGGAGGCCGAGGCGGGTGGATCACGAGGTCAGGAGATCGAGACTATCCTGGCTAACATGGTGAAACCCCGTCTCCACTAAAAATACAAAAAACTAGCCGGGCGTGGTGGCGGGCGCCTGTAGTCTCAGCTACTTGGGAGGCTGAGGTGGGAGAATGGCGCGAACCCGGGAGGCGGAGCTTGCAGTGAGCCGAGATCACGCCACTGCACTCCAGCCTGGGAGCACAGCGAGACTCCATCTCAAAAAAAAAATAAAAAATAAAAAATAAAAAAAAATAAATAAATAAATAAAATAAAATAAAAAGAAAGGAAGCACACTCCCTTGATGTGTACAGAGCATTTAGCATATACATATAGCATATAGCCTCTGGAAGTCAGAGGTGGCAGGAAAGGGGCAAACTACCTGAGCAGAGGTGACCATTCAGTGAGAAGGGGCAGGATTCCTGTCAAGGGAAAGCACAGGGCCTGGGCCACCTTGTCTGTGGCACTGCTCAGATGCTACAGCTGATATCCTTAACAGTGAGCCTGAGTCCTACAGGAGAAGTCACACCAATCACTAAACTCAATGGTGCCGGCTGGAAGTAAGCTCCTCCCCGAGTGCTCCTCCTCTCCCCAACCTCCGTGGCTTGGTAAAGGCAACTTACAGACTGGTGCCAACATGTCCCTCCAGCCTTGTATCACAACCTTCCCCTGCATGAGTCCCAAGTCCTATCTGAGCTTCTCACTGTTCCCTTAGTAATACACTTTGTATGCTGGAACTGTCTCCTCCAGCCCATTTCCTTGGCAAACTCCTAAACAATCTTCAAGACCTATCGCAAAATGTCACCATGACAGTGCACAGTTGTGCTCTCCTGTATTCCCACAGCACAGATGCCCCTCTGTATAGAACTGATGCTGCATCGGAATCCTCCTTTATCCATTCATGGTCTACCTCCCCCAACACAAACAACTATGTGCCTGGCACACAGTAGGTACTCAATGCTGAATGACTGAATCCTAGACACTGGGATTCAGAGAGAAGTCAGAGACCCTTCTCTTAGGAAACTACAATCTCACAGGGAGGAAAATACAGACACTCAGCTATGTAAATAGCTAGTAAAGGCATGGCTAGGAACTCCATGAGACCACCTACGCATCACAGGTTTTCATGAGTATTAAATGAAAGAACACATTTAAGGTATTCAGCACAGTGTGTGGCACATAACATGACACTGTTATTATATCATTACACTCCTGGATTGATGTCACATGGAAAAACAGATGCTGGATAATGCAGGGGTTCAGAGGAGGATGGGAATCACTCCTAGTAAGGTGGGGTCAGGAAAGGCTTCCAAGAGATAATATGTAATCTGGACTCCATGCAATGAGGGGGTTTCTATCAAGTTGGCAGGAAAAGGGTCCAAGCGGAATAGGCACGGCACCCAGGGCCCTTATCCAGGCCCATTTCTGACATTTCCTCCTTGGAAAAGGACCAGCCCTGCCTGGCTCTGGGCCTGCTCAGCCCTCCAGCCCGTTCTCTTTCATCCCTTCCTTCACAGGAAATAGTAACACACTCCTGCCTCCGCTTCCTTACCACCCACCTATCCTCAATCTTGTGCAATCTGGCTCCTGGCCCCATGCACAGCAGAAAGCCTTCTCTTGACAAGCTCCCATCCCTGAGTCTAACAGCCTTTGGGCCACATCTTTCTTGGCCTTTCTGCAGCATCCATCATCGCTGGTGACACCTCCTGCTTGTGAATGTCTGCTCCTTTGGCTGGCTTCCTTCCCTGTTTCTGCTCCCATTTCTATTCCTGCCATCTGAACTTGGTCTCCTTTTGTTTCACAAACGCTAACTAAGGCCACATATGCCAAGCACCAGCCCAGCACCTGGCATGTGGTTAGTGCTGGCTTCCTGTCTCCTGCCCCTTCTCCCTCTGCTGGTCTCTCCTCTTTCTCCTTCCCCACACAGGTAGGCCTGTCCCAGGGTTTGGCCCTCTCCCTCCCCTCTTCTCTGCTCTGAAGTCTGACTGCCCAGGTTCAGACTTATCTCTGTCTCTTAGGAGCTGTGGGACCTTGGGCAATTTACTTAACCTCTCTGAGCATCATTTTCCTTATCTGTAAAATGGCATAAAAATAGTGTTTCCCTATAGGATTATTTCAAAGATTAATGAGATGATGCATTCAGAGTGCTTAGCATAGCACCTGGCTCATTCAAGTGCTTGATAAAGGTTATCTGCTATTACTATTATTCCACCTGATTCAACTATTACTCCACCTCTAATCCTGACCATCCTCCTAAACCTAGATGTCCCAGAGGCACCTCAATCTCAACATGCCTCAAATGGAACTCTTTTCCCCAGGCCTGTTTCTTCCTCTCCAAAGTCCCTAGTCCCTCTACCTTCCTGGCGCAGAGAGAAACATGGGACACCTGTGCTTCTGTCTCTCCTGCCTCCTCAAAACACCCAGGACCCAGGCTGGTCAGGGAAGGCTTCTTAGAGGAGCCAGCAGGTGATCAGGGACCAGGTTAGGGGGGAAATGGGTACTCCAGACCTGAGCATCTCTGGCACCAAACTCTGCAGCCCTTTCCCCTCTTCTGAGCTCCTAGCAGGATTGCTCTTCCCAGTTCTGTGGCTGGGTGAGGCTGTGTGACTGGCAGACAGCCCCACCTATGAATTGTGGACAAAAATGATGTGTGTCACTTCCCAGCTGAGACATTTAATACCAAGGCCAGGCTCACTTAAGCCTCTCTTTCCCTATGCCACTGTGGCCAGAAATGTTCCCAAAAGGCATGCTGAAGTAAAGACAACACTGATGCAGGGCAGAGCCCCCACCAACTCACGATGTGCAGTCCACATGTGTCGGGCATAAGGAAACCTAGTACTTGTAAGCCACTAGGATTTTCCTTTTTAATATTTCTTTTTTTTTTTTTTTTTGAGATGGCGTCTTGCTCTATCACCAGGCTAGAGTGCAGTGGCATGATCTCAGCTCACTGCAACCTCTACCTCCCGGGTTTAAGTGATTCTCCTGCCTCAGCCTCCTGAGTAGCTGGGACTACAGGCATGTGCCACCATGCTCAGCTAATTTTTGTATTTTTAGTAGAGACGGGGTTTCACCATGTTGACCAGGATGGTCTCGATCTCTTGAGCATGTGATCTGCCCACTTCGGCCTCTCAAAAGTGCGGGGATTACAGGCATAAGCCACCATGCCCGGCCTTTTAATTAATTTTTTTGAGACAGAGTCTCACTCTGTTGTCCAGGCTGGAGTGCAGTGGTGCAATCTCGGCTCACTGCAACCTCTGTCTCTTGGGTTCAAGCAATTCTCGTGCTCAGCCTCCTGAGTAGCTGGGACTACAGGCGCATGCCACCATGCCCAGCTAATTTTTGTACTTTTAGTAGAGACAAGGTTTCACCATGTTGCCCAGGCTGGTCTCAATCTCCTAGCTTCAAGCTATTTGCCCGCCTTGGTCTCCCAAAATGCTGGGATCACAGGTGTGAGCCACTGCACCTGTACAGCCACTGGGATTTTATGACTTCTTGTTACTGCGGCATACCTTACCTTCTCCTAACTAGGGTATAACACAGCATCCCACGCTCCAAGTGGGAAAAGTACAAAGGAAGTTCCAGGGATGGGAAACTAGGCTACAGGCTCGAACGGAGAGAGCTGACGGCGCAAGAGGGTCTAGTTGGCCTGTTCCTGGGCTATCTTGAGCACTCCTTGGCACTGTTCAACTGCTTGTCTTGGAGTCTTTGATGGAATCTGTCCAAGGGGGAGTTCCCAGCCCAACTCTGACCATAAGACCCCATGCTCCTGCAGAGCCTGGATGTCTCCTATCAGCATACCCATTGTGCATTGTTATAATTCTTGTCTGCTTCCCCGACTATAAGCTCCACGAGAGAGCTGTGGCCATCTTACTTATCACCAGAGCCTAGAACAGTGCCTGGAACTTACTAGATGCTTAGTAACATTGCTGAATGAAGGAATGAATGAATGAACACTAAATGGAGGTGAACCAGGTACATTGTGTACATTTCAGGGAAGGAGGGCAAGGCCCAGTCCAAGCCTCTGGTCCCCTACTTGGAAGCTTGGCCTCCTTCTAGAAGGCCAGCCATCCTGGGTAACAGAGCCCAGGGGTCCTGGCTGGCCCCCGGGACGGCCTTGTTGGAACTCACCCACATAATAGGAAAGGGTGCGCTTGAGCCGGTCGAAGACAAACCAGCGCTTCTTCCATGATTTAATCTTGCCGCCCATCTTGACTAAGTAGCCACGGCAGACCTGGTGGGAAGCAGGAGTAAGGAAGGACCCAAATGTGCAGCCCTTAAGCCTTAAGTGTGTGCCATCGCCTGTGCCTGTATTCATGGGGGACTGTCCCCAACATCTCTTCAGGCCAGCACACCAGGTCCTGGGACAGAGATCTGGTTAGATAAGGGTAGAGACTGACGCCACTATTCCAACGACCCAGGAGGTGCCTCTCACCATGGGGTCCTCCCTCTCCCCAGCACCCCAGGGCCACACACGCCTTGTACCTTGCTGCTGAGCACCACGTGCAGGCAGGTATCAACACCATGGCCTGATGACTCAATATGTGTCTTCAAGTCAAAGTCCTCCTTCCGGATTGGCAGGTAGCGGGTCAGGGGTCGTGCCTGGGAGCAAGAGGGAGGGTCAGGAGAGTCTCCTCTCTTCCCTCATTATTTCCCTGTCCAGGCCCCTTGGCTTCACTTCTAAACCCCAACAGCCTGACATCACCCATCCCCAACCCATGGTGGTCACTCTGGCTCCATAGGGCTTATGGCAAAAGTGGGGACCTACCATGCCTACGTTGACTCTATCTAGGGCCAGGCAAACTGCGAAGTCACTCTGTGCCTCAGTTTTCCCACCTATGACCAAGACACGGCATCTTTGTCTTGCCCTGTCCCTCCTTTCCCTCCTGAGCCAAACAGAATAAAGCAAGAGGCCAGATAAGAACATGCTCTGGGAAGAAAAGCCCAATAAGAAATCTAGTCTCTGACTTCCCATGGGACCTTGTTTGGGTCACATCCCTTCTCTGGGCCTCAGTTTCCTTCCATGTAAAACACAGGCTTTGAACTAGGTAATTACTAAGGTTTACTCTACCTCTGATACTAACTAGAATTTTCAGTCAGCTGGAATATTTTTCTACTCTTCCTTTCCTAGAAGAACATTAAAATGGCCAGGAAACATCACACATTATTTAAAGAAAAAACAAAACACACAACCCCACAGATAGCTGATTCTACCCATCTCCCACACCAGACACCAGTGGCCACTGCTGCAATGCCTGAGCCCCAGGACAGGGGCTAGAAGACAGACTCCCAGAGCAGTCACTGACTGAAGCAGGAAAGGGAAACCAGGCATTTTACAAATATTCCAACCACAGGGGTAAAATTCACAGAGCTTCATTTTTTTTGTTGTTGTTTGTTTTTTTTTCCTGAGACAGAATTTCACTCCGTCATCCAGGCTGGAGTGCAGTGGCACGATCTCAGCTCACTGCAACCTTCATCTCCTGGATTCAAGCAATTCTCATGCCTCAGCCATCAGAGTAAGCTGGGATTACAGGTGTGTGATACCATGTCCAGCTAATTTTTGTATTTTTTGTAGTGATGGGGTTTCGCCATGTTGGCCAGGCTGGTCTCTGAACTCCTGGCCTCAAGTGATCTGTGTACCTTGGCCTCCCAAAGTGCTGGGATTACAGGTGTGAGCCACTGTGCCCAGCCCCTTCTCATTATTTCCCAAACCCAATCCAGTTGACCTATCCCTTAGAATTTATTTTGTTGCATTGTAGGAAATGAGGGAGCTGTGATCACTGCTTGGGAAAGATTCCACGGGACTCCCAACCTGGGGAAGCCTACAGAGACCTAATCAGAAGGGACAGCCTATCTAAGTCCTACAGATTCTCATGGGGGGTTGTAGGAGTCAGGATTTGGGACCAGAGACATGGGCAGATTTCCCAGCCCAAACCAATTTCTCCTTCTGCTTTCAATTGTTCTGCTCAAGTCTCCTGTTTAAGGAGAAAGGGTAGGGCTGGCTTTTGGGCAAGGAGGGATTTCTGTCCCGAAGAGAAACTAGTACAGTTCTGTCTTGGAGACGTAAACCAAAAGTCAGAGTGAGGTCATCCACTGATGATGGGGACTGGAGATGAAAGGTCCTGTAGGGTGTGGGGCAGCACACCCTGAAGTTCCACATGCAGGAAGGGCAGCAGGGGAAGCAGAAGGGAAGGTGCAATGCAGGCTCATGAAGCAGATCTGAAGCCCTGGAGAGGCCAAGGGGAGCCACTCTGATTCCTGACTACCAGCTCCCATCTCTGGGACACCTATCCAGACCCTCTTCTCTGACCCTGGATGTCTGCAAGGTGGCCTGTCACATCCTTACAACCCACTACCCCAGCACACACACACACATTTGAACAGTCCTGGTAGGTCTATGTTTTGGGGTCAATGAGTCCCAGGTAGAATTCTGCTTGTGTTAAGCCAACAGCAATCTTTTCTGGAGTAGAACAGGTCTTACAGCCCAACACAGAAACCCTGGGGTCTCCCCACTTCTCTACAGCCCTCACCGTCAAGCCAACCACCACTGTGCTCCACCGCCCATTCACCTGGGAAAATTGTTTCTCCCGCATCTTGACCTCCTTCTCCACCAGCTGCTGCCTCCGGGCACTCTCACTCTGTAGCCTCCGTTCTACCTGCTCACGCCTCCGCCGCTCCTCCTCCAGGGCCTGCCGCCGCAGCTCCATCTCCCGCTCCTGCCCCCAAAGCCAAGGGGTCAGCACCTATGGCCATCCTCTTCCCCCCACTGGCCCTCGTCACACCTGGGCAGGGCTGCAGGAGGCATCCACCTCAGGGTAGTCTGGCATGAGGAGGCATCATCTTCAAAGCCCACCCTCTCCAAGAGCCCTGGCTGGTTAAAGAGAAATGCTTTAAGCATGACTGTCCTGACTTCAAACCCTGGCCCTGCTACCACTATGGGCTCTGTGATCCTGATAAAATCATTTAAACTTTGTTTGTTTGTTTTGTTTTGTTTTGTTTTTGAGACGGAGTCTTGCTCTGTCGCCCAGGCTGGAGTGCAGTGGCCGGATCTCAGCTCACTGCAAGCTCCGCCTCCCGGGTTCAGGCCATTCTCCTGCCTCAGCCTCCCGAGTAGCTGGGACTACAGGCGCCAGCCACCTCGCCTGGCTACTTTTTTTGTATTTTTTTTAGTAGAGACGGGGTTTCACCGTGTTAGCCAGGATGGTCTTGATCTCCTGACCTCGTGATCCGCCCGTCTCGGCCTCCCAAATTGCTGGGATTACAGGCTTGAGCCACCACGCCCGGCCTGTTTGGTTTTTTTTGTTGGAGACTGAGTCTTACTCTGTCACCCAGGCTGGAGTGCAATGGCATGATCTCGGCTCACTGCAACCTCTGCCTCCCAGGTTCAAGTGATTCTCCTGCCTCAGCCTCCCAAGTAGCTGGGATTACAGGCACCTGCCACCACGCCTGGCTAACTTTTTTGTATTTTTAGTAGACAGTTTCACCAGGTTGGCCAGGCTAGTCTCGAACTCCTGACCTCAGGTGATCCGCCTGCCTTGGCCTCCCAAAGTGCTGGAATTACAGGCGTGAGCCACCGCACCCAGACATTTAAACTTTTTAAGCCTCAATTGCCTCATTTGTGAAATGAAGTTAAGAATACTCATTCAGCCGGGCGCGGTGGCTCACGCCTGTAATCCCAGCACTTTGGGAGGCCGAGGTGGGCGGATCACGAGGTCAGGAGATTGAGACCATTCTGGCTAACACGGTGAAACCCCGTCTCTACTAAAAATGCAAAAAATTAGCTGGGCTTGGTGGCGGGCGCCTGTAGTCCCAGCTACTTGGGAGGCTGAGGCAGGAGAATGGTGTGAACCCGGGTGGCGGAGCTTGCAGTGAGCCGAGATCGCGCCACTGCACTCCAGCCTGGGCACTGAGCGAGACTCCGTCTCAAAAAAAAAAGAAAAAAAAAAAAAAAAAAGAATACCCATTCCTGGAATTATAGTGAAAATGAAATTAGATCATGTATATAAATGCCCATTACTGATTCCAGTAGGAAAGCACTCGAAAAATAAATGGGGCTCTGACAATTGTATCTGAATTCTCGGAACATGGGTTATCTAGATAACTTTTTTTGACAGCTAATATATAGTCCTTTCCCAATCACTAACTGAAGGCCTTTTGAAACTCCAAATTAGAAACATCTGCTATCGAACTTCAAACTTTATGGGCACAAAGTGACTACAGACTAAGGTCAGAACTGAACTTATAAAAGCCACTATAAAAGGATTTTAGAAGTCATTAAAACAAATAATTAAATACAGAGCATGTCAGTGATGCTTTATATGTCTTAATTACTAATAAAGACCTCCTATACCATTAACTCCCATTTACTATTTCTTCCCAGCTCAAAACTCAGCAGAATCTCCTTTCCCCACATTTGCCAGGAGATGCTTACACATTTGCCATACTTAGACATAAATAAGATAGGAGGCATTCTTTTCTGGCTGGTCCTCCATTCAAACTGTCAGTATCTGTTTTTTATTAAATCCCTCAAACTGCTGACCTTACTCTCTGTGTCCCACTCACATCTCAAACATGCACAGTGCCTCGAATGGTGGACACAGAACAGCTTCTGCAGATCCTTTATTTATTCTCCTTCCTAGGCACACATTTCATCAGCCTGCCTATGCCCAGGATAAACCACGGGTCCCTCTTTGCTGAATCCCAGCTCCATGCCCATGTGAAGGAGCTGTCAGCCCTCTCTGCTCCCAAGGCTCCCCAGCCAACACCTCTACTCTGACTTGGACATCTGCCTCCTCCTCTGGTCTATACTTCACCCACAGTTCCTGCCTTTCCTAACCAGTCCCAAGAGGAATGGCCTGCCATGCAGGTAGACAGGAATCAAAATTCCTGTAGTTGCCAAAAAGTCTACAGAAGTAAACATGCAAAAACTGGAAGTTTCCATACAAGAAATTATTGGTTGGAGAATGGTTACTGTGCTGCCTTCTCTGTTCCTAAGAGCCATGAAGTTGTAATCTCACCAAGGTTCCCTAAACCCGTTTGAGGAATACAACCTTTTAAAACATTTTCTACCCCAAGGGAATGTGGCAAGGCTAATATGGGTGGAAGGGCTTGAGGTGGAGCACAGGCCCTTGACAGGCAGCAGGCAGCTCTGTGCCCCATCACCTTCTGCCTCCCTGATCCAGGTCAGACTCACCCTCGACTCCATGAGCCGGTTCTTCTCTGCGTGAGCCTCTTTCAGCATCTTCTCCATCTCCTCGATCTTCCCCATGTCCAGACCACTCGCACTGGGGAGAGAAGGGGAAGAGGAGGTGCATCAAGGAGCTGAGGCGGTGGCTGAAGGAGGCTGTGGGCCCAGGCGTGGGGGGTACCTGGACATGTTGTCAGGGGAGCAGGCCGAGTTGCCCCCAGTGGAGATGCTGGTCTCCATGCTGTCAGAGCTCTCCAGACTCAGTGTATCGTAGGCGTGCTCACCCTCCTCCCCACGCTCCCGCCCCGCAGGCAGGTGGTGTAGGATAGAGTGGTGCATGAGAGTGGGGAAGCCCGAGGGGCCCGCTGGGAAGGGGGCTGCCCCGTGCAGGGCATCCCACTGGCACTGTGCCTCAGCTGCCGCTTTCTGCTTCAGCTCAGCCAGTCGCCGCCGTTGCTCTTCAATCACCTGTTGTCCTGCAGGAGAGACAGATGGGAGTCACAGTGGGCTCCCCACCCAGCTAAGGAGCAGGCCAGTGGCAGCACCACACACAGAAGGAGGGGCAAGCAGGGAGAGGTTAACACAGAGCAGCCCCCTCTCCCCGCAGCTTCCCTAAGGCCCCTGCAGCTCCAGGCCTGGCTGCTCTGCCAATGCTTCAGTCGCCTGCACAACCGGCCACAGATGCAGAGTCTGGCTTCAGTGCTCTTTCGCATCCTGAGTCCACATAGGACACCAAACCTACCCAAATAGTGCCCGGGCAGCATGACAGCCAGCTGGCTCCAGCTCACAACCAAGGCCTAAGTAGGTCTAGGCAGGATGCATGCACCCACCCTGCCTGCTGGAGAAGGAAGAAAGAAGAGATGGCGGAAACCCCATGAGCACCCAGAATGCCAATGCAGACCCCCCTGCGATGCAGAAGCAAAAGCAACAAACGCGGGAAAGAAGGCAGGGGAGACACGGTAGAGCACAGCTGAGGGCAGAAGAGAGGCCAGCTGGAGGGGTGAGGCCAGCAGACACCCCAACCCAGCTCAGCCTGGGACCCTGCCTGCAGGCAGTGGGGACCTGGGCAGGACACATCATGCTGATGCCAGGGCAGGGGCTGCCTGGCCAAAGCAATGCCCTCTGTGACCAACGTTCTACCTGCTGGGTCGTCGGTTGGGAGGGGCTCGGCGGGAAGCGACTCGACTGGCGTGGGGGACCCCGGGCAGAGGGTACGGTAGAGACACAGAGCGGGTAAGAGGAGAGAGAGGCACAGACATGGGCTTTCAAAACAACCAAATTGCACACAAGCAACAAGGACTCCTGGGTCCCCAGAGCCAATATCTCAGGCAACCATTTCTAGAAGTAATCAAATCCATCCCCTGCCTCCAGAGAGGGCAATGTCTAACCCGACTCAGGTCAACAAGCAGTTCCCTTATTGGCTAGGCTCTCTAGGAAAGATGTCACAGTCCCCTAGGCCCTTAGTCTCCCGCCCTGAAGGCTTTAGATAAATATCCAGGAAGCTCTTCTTTAGGTACCCACTCCTCTAAATCCTTTCTGCTCTGGCCTAGATCCCAATGAAAGGAAAAACATCCTGTGAAAGGTATGAACATAGAGGAAGCATGGCAACTATCCAGGGTCCCCTCAGAAGAGCAGGTGGGCTGGCGGGGCAGTCACTCACCCTTCTGTTGCAGAGCTAGTTGGCGCTTGGTCTCGATGTCCTGCAGCGTGGCTGCCAGGTTGCGAGGAAGGCTGCCCGTGCCATTCTGGGTGAGTAGAGCGCTCTGCAGAGGAATGGAGAGTTTGGACCTGGGCTCAGAAGGCCCTCACCCCCATTCCCAAGGCTTTTATGGGTGGTCTTGGCCTCTCCCCAGCATGGCAGTCTCCATTCCCTGCCACATGTGCAGCCCCACCCACTGTCCTCAGACCTTTGGGGAGGGGCTACGCCCCAGGGTAGCCACGCTGAGCTGGGAGGAGGAGGAGGAAGAGCCAGAGGAGGAGGGGAGGGGGCCACTGCGGGTCCGGGGAAGGGGGCTAGTGGCCTCGCCATCCATCTTGGAGCGGTAAACCTGGAAAGAAAAGATAGTGCCCAGTGACTTCTGGCTCCCCCATTGGCCACCTCCCCCATGTCACCTAGTCTGGCTGTGATCTGACGTATTACTCTGGCACTAGGCCTCAGGCCTTCTGGTTCTGACAACAAGCCTCCTGAGCCAGCCCAATGGCCAGATGCTATTGGCAGCTGCCAATTCTCCTTTCCATGCTGTTCCTCCCTGGGCCAATCCCTAGCCCAACCCTGGGTCTAAGAAAAGACCTGTAAACAGACCCATGCAAGGATTTAATGTCAGTCAGGCAGGGTTGTGCAGGAGACCAACTAGAAACTGGGTTCCCTCTGGTCCTAGCTCGGTCACACACCTCCCTACTCTGGGCCTTGGCTTCCTTCTCTGCAAAAGAAGGGGGTAGGACTAGACTAAATAATGGCCAAGCTCCCCTACAGCACTAGCATGTGGTAAATATGGCCCTTAGCGTCACAAACCCTGACTTGGCATAAGCTCTGCTACTTAGCTGTGTGGCCTTGGAAAGATTACTTATCTTCTCCATGCTCCAGTGTTTCACCTATAAAATGAGTTAACTTCATCTACCTCAAAGGCCTATGGTGATGATTAAGAGAATCAAAACATGTTAAAGTCTCTAACCAGCTGGGTACACAGTAGAAGTCTTATATGATCAAACTCCTCCCCAAGGAAACATGAAATTTTAGCTGAGGTCACAGTCTTACAGATGCAGTGCCTTCACTCAACGGATGATCTTAAATGGTCAATGTCAGGCACTGCAGCAGGTCAGTGGAGGAAACCTAAGGAGAAGACTAGCCCAGCTCCCTTTCCCACCCCATGGTCAGTTGCTTGCTGCAGGTTCAGGTAGGCCCACGCCCTCCATGGCAACTCTGAGGAGGCTTGGGCTCTCACTTCAGAGTCTTTGCCCCTTGTTTTCTGCTTCCAAGTGTCACTGCTGGAGAAACCAGGAGAACAAGCAGAAAAACCAGGAGAACAGCAGTTCTCCCAGGACACACTAGTTCCAGTTGCCACAGGCCCAAGAGCCTGTCAGGCCCCCAGACTGGGTGAGAAGCTCTGGGTGTTGGGAGCTGCCAAGCATAGGCCAGACCCACAGCCTAGCTCAGCACAGGGCACTGAACAGATCTCAACCTGACCACAGCTCCAGAATCCCCTTCCACCAGACACTCAATCAGACAGTTTTAGACTATGGAGGCTGGCCCTCTGGTTGCCCAAATGCTAGGATAGCTGCCCAAGGAGTGACTTTCTCAGGGCCCAGAGGTGCCCTCATTGCCCTGACTGGGCTGACACCTCCACTCAAGGTGGTACGGTGTGGCTGATGGATTGGCAGGAGGTATCAGAGTGGACAGGTGCAAAGGCTGGGGAGGATGGGCAGTGAAGGAGGGGTTACCTGCAGCTGACGGGAAGCTTTGGCGGGCAGAGGCGGGGGAGAAGAGTGAGGGGAGGCTGCAGTGGGGCCAGTCCCCAGCCCGGCCATCAGCTCCTGGTACCACTGCTCTAAGTCTACAGCAGGGAGCAGCAGCTTCTCCATCTGGAGGTGGGAATGGGGAGGGGAAAAGGGGACAGGAGGGGAAGGATGGAGAGGAAAGGCCAGGAAATAAAGGGAAAGGAAAAGGCAGGAGAAGGGAGAAAGAAGAAAGAAGAGGAAGAAGGAGGGGAAAGGTTAAAGGAAGGCCATATCAGGGAAATGGACAGGAAGGTGAAGGAAGAAGGGGAGGAAGGAAGGGAGAAAGGAGAGCATCAAGAAAAAGAAGAGAAAAACAGTGAGACAACAGTTGCCCTGAATGTACTAAGGGCAAAGAGAAACAGTCAGGGTACAACTTCCAGACCACAGACATGTGCTACACCAGCCATGAAACCAGCCACCAGACAGAGCCTGCAGGCACTGGGCACTCCCCTTGGGCTGGCCCAGAGCCAGGAGGCCAGGTGAGCAGGAGCAAAACACACACGGAGCACACCAGTCGTGGGTGGGGGTAGCAAGAACTCACAGACCACCAACCTTGGGTGAAGGCGTGATGGAAGCAAACGAGGAGGAGGGCAGCATGGGAGGAAGGCAGGTGGTGGGAACCAGGTCCCGGGAGGCGGAGGCCCAGGGAGAAAGGCCTGGCACAGGGGCTGGGGGCATGGGCGAGGTGTCCCGCATCACCTTTAGCTGCTCAAGCATCACGTACTTGGGGCAAGGCCAGATGCAGGAGGGAATATAAGAGATTAATGGAGCTAGAATACATAAGATGGCCCTACCCACAGGGGAAGAGAGGGAAAGGACAGGAAGTACAGAGCCTGCAGCCTAGGAAAACCAGAGTCCTCTCAACTCGATGCCCTCATCCTAGAGCAGAAGGCCTGCCCCTTCCCAGGCCATAGGAGCTGAAGAAAGCTCCCAAGGCCCCAGGGAAGAAAAGAAACCACTCCCAACCTCCCCTTATACAGGCTGCCCTTCTCCCTCTCTGTCGAACACAGATCCTTCTGTCCCCCCAGCTCCACCCAGGCCCAAGGGGGAATCTAGGCCATCCATAAAGAGGTCCTTGGGCATTGGTGGGCACCCTCAGTGGCCGGTACCTCACTGTCAGGCAGGGGCTGGGCGAGCACACTGAGGGGGGTGGCAGAAGCATAGGGGTCCAAGCGGGAACACAGCTGGAAAACTTCTGCCAGGGTCACATATTCCTGGGGTGCCCAGTGGAAGGGGTAGGGGTGGGCAAAGAAAGGGGTTAACAGGGTTCAACAAGGTGCCCAACATCCCAAACTCCATGCCAGGCCACAGGGCCATCACTCCAGGTCAATACAAACTCCAAGGCAGGGGTAGGGTGCCTGCTATGCCCATAGATGGCTGCAAGGAGTGACAGAGACCAGAAAAGGGCAGCAGAACCAACAGTCTGAAGGCTCCTCCTGCCCCTCCACTCTTGGAGCCACCTTGGCATCCAGTCCTGCCCCAAGCAGACCCTGAAGGCCCATACCTGAATTCGCCCTGGGCTGGGGACAGGCAAAAAAGCCCACAGAAGGCCTTCTAAGAGTACACTGAGGATCAGAACCCAGCTCCCAGAGAACCCCCATCCCCAACAACCTGGCAGTCCCCAGTGGAGCACACACATGCAGCATTGGGCACCAGTCACACCATTCCCCAGGGTCCCCTCACACCCCATCAGCCCGGGCAGGAGCTAGAAACAGGTGGGGAAAGGTAGAGACATCACCAGGGCCTGAGCAAGATGGGCTGTGAGAAAGAGGCCTTAGCAAGGAACAGCTAAAAGCCTAGCAGAAAAATGGGCCTACTGCCCAAGGTGAGTCCTTGGAAAGATGCCAACACATTCAACTGTGGGTTGGCAGAACAGGGACTGTCGTATTCATCACCTGTCCTTAGAAACTGAGCTTATCTGGGTGCTGGGAGCATGGTAGATTTCCACAATGCATGCTGAATCAAAGCGCAGGATCATAAGCCTGCCCTACCCAAGGCCCACCCAGGCCTAGCTCTAGAACCAGGTTGTCCTCTGGGGTCATGGAAAAGAAAAATGAGCCAGAGGGTCCAGCATGTTGTGAGAACTGATGAATGGCAAGCAGAATATAGGCAAATTAATATGCAATTCAATGGGTTGCCCAGGCACTCTATGGAATGGCGGCATGGCACACTCACACACACTCTCCCAAACTCTGGCCAGCCAAGAAACTATCACCACATGCCCTTCAGCTAAGCCCTGGGAGGAGCTGTAGGCAGGGGCTCAGCGGGCAGGCAGGCAGGCAGTGGGCAAAGCAGAGCACGCAGTTAGCTGTGATTACCTCTTGTGCTTTGGGGCAGAGAAGAGTGGAAGCAGGTGGGGTTAAAGAGACAGAGGAGGCCCCAGCCTGAGAAGACCCTGGGAAAAGGCCCAGAGCCTTAGTCCCCAGCCCCATCTCTGAGGACTCGGAGATGAGCAGCTCGGCCTACAGAAAGGGGACATGGTGAGGGGCTGCATCCCTCACACTTGGCCCAGTTCCCCACCCCAGGCCTAAATTGTTTGTGTAGTGAGGCAGGGAGGGAGGGAACGAAGTTGGTAAACCAGATATGTTCTATTTGGAACTCACACACCAGACATACAGACTTGGGACGAACCACTTAAGGGGCCTCAATATCCTCTTCTGAGACAAACGCCTAACTCAGGACTGAAGCCCAGGAGCCCCAGGATCAGCACTCCTATATCCACATGCTCCCCTTCAAGGTGAGTCCATCCAGCCCAGCCCCTACTAAGCCTCTGAGCTGTCTACCCACCCAACCCAGGCCCCTGAGTCCCCCCACATATATTCAGCCACCAAAAACAGGGAAATCAGTGGGCTCCTGGGAACTCCAAAGGCAACTAAACAGAGGCAGCTGGTGGCCATGGAAGATCAAATCCCAGAGCTTGGGGCCATTCCTCCTCAAATCTCTCCCATTCAGGGAGATGCCCCCATACAACCTCAGCCACTGGGGTGAAAGTGCTGTGTGTTACTCAGAGCCTCCCAGGACACCCTCTGGGCCTGAAGCTGGGGCTAACCCAATCATGATACCTCTTTGAGGGTCGATGTAGTCTTCGGGAAAGGCCTGCCCCCTGTGAGTGAGTGGTATCTCCTTTCCAGCACAGTCAGTTTCTCCTTCTCCTGCAAGCCCAGAATGGCAGAGAGTCAAAGAGGAGTGGGAGCCACGAGATTGTGTGACAGGAGCCCTGTGCTCCACCCCAGCACGTTTGCACCCCAGCCCTTCTGCACTCCCCTCCCATTTACCCTACTCAAAATCCCCCAGCCCAACCTGAGGGACCCTACCTTTTGCAGCAGCTGTAAGGAGGCATTCTTGTCCCGGGCCAGGCGTTCTGACTCTTGCACGGCCTGAGCCCGGATCTGCCCAGCCTGACTGTCCAGGACGGCCAGGCGCTCCTAAAGGAGATGGGGTGGTTGATCAGGCCCTGGGGAGACAGGGCTGAGCTCAAGGTGAGAACTAGCTGGCTCTCCTGCCCAGAGACTCAAGGCTCAGGTGAAGGGGATCAACCAGCTCTTCTGCTTGGCCTCAACTCACCCTAAGAAAACACAGGCTGCCATGTGGGCTCCTTCCCTCAGGCCTTCCTCCCTCCCTAGACCAACGACCCCTGTGCCATTAGGCACACCACTCAGATCCTCTAACCTCCCTTCCCTTACCCCACAACCAATGGGTCCCAAAGCCTAGAGACACTCCATCTGCCTCATTCTCCCTGTCCCAACTCCACTTGCCACCACTCAAATCCAGGCCCTCTGCTTCCCTGGTCTGGACCTTCTCACTAGCCTCTGCTTCCACTCTCTCAACTTCCTGATTCACTCCACACTGTCACAAATGTCTTCCTAAGATGACTTTGAGGTTTGTTTGCTTATCTGAATTTTCTAATCTTTCTAAAAAGAAAAATTACTTTCTAAAAAGGAATATTACTTGAATAATTTTTTAAAAATCCACAAATAAGGTCAGATCATGCCTCTCCTCAAAATCTTTCAGTGGCTCCTCATTATACACAGAATAAAGCACAGACTCCTTACCAGGCATTCGGGGCTCCCAAACCCTTTGCAGCTCCCCTCCCTCCTACCGCCTCCATGTCCTCTCAGCTCAGTCACACTGTACACTCAGCTGTGTAGCTGTAAACTCTCAGGCCTTTCTTATGTCACTTCCTTAGGCCAGAAGAGCTGTCCCAATCTTCTCTACCTATCAAGAGCTTACTTATCATCTAAGATTAGACCAAATGCTACCTCCTCTCCAAAGCCTCCCTTGATTGCCACTCAATTTCTTTGCTCCTTCCTCTGTGCTCACATTCTTCTGTATCACCATCTGCCTCTATTATTGTTATTTGTGAATATATCTGTTACCACTACCACCACCCTGCCCCAAACATAAGATCCACATTGTCTTTTCTGTCTTTATACCCTCAATAGGGCTTTTAGAACAGTACCTGGCTCAACAATCATGTGCTAAAAGGAAATGAAAAGATAATAAGGGGGAAGGATGAGGGATAGGAAAAATGGGCTGGGTTAATCCCAGGAGGGCTTCCTGAAAAAGGCAGCCTTAAACCACCACCCTTAGGAGCAAATCATGGGAAAGGAAGAGTTAAAGAAGGATGATGTCCTAAATCTGGGGTCAGTCCAAAAGAAGACCAAAGTAGGCCGGGCGCGGTGGCTCACGCCTGTAATCCCAGCACTTTGGGAGGCCGAGGCGGGCGGATCACAAGGTCAGGAGATCGAGACCACAGTGAAACCCCGTCTCTACTAAAAATACAAAAAACTAGCCGGGCGTGGTGGCGGGCGCCTGTAGTCCCAGCTACTCAGGAGGCTGAGGCAGGAGAATGGCGTGAATCCAGGAGGCGGAGCTTGCAGTGAGCCGAGATCGCGCCACTGCACTCCAACCTGGGTGACAGCGTGAGACTCCGTCTCAAAAAAAAAAAAAAAAAAAAAGAAGACCAAAGTAGGCTGGCCGGGTGTAGTGGCTCACGCCTGTCATCTTAGCACTTTGGGAGGCTGAGGAGGCTGGATCACCTGAGGTTAGGAGTTTGAGACCAGCCTGGCCAACATGGTGAAATCCCATCTCTACCAAAAATACAAAAATTAGCCAGGTGTGGTGGGGGGCACCTGTAATCCTGGCTACTTGAGAGGCTGAGGCAGGAGAATCGCTTGAGCCCGGGAGGTGGAGGTTGCAGTAAGCTGAGATCATACCATTGCACTCTGGCCTGGGTGACAACAGCGAGACTCTGTCTCAAAATCAACAACAACAACAAAGTAGGCTAGGCAGTAATCCTCACTGCAAGAGCCGCCATCTACTAAGAACCCATTAGGAGCCAGGAACTCTGCTAAATGTTTTGCATTTGTTATGTCATTTAATAAGCTCCCTTATGAGGCAGCTGCATTTATATCCATTTTATAGGTGAGAACACCAACATATTTAGAAGCTAAGATCTCTTAGCCAGCTAAGTGGTAGAGCAAGGACTAGAATCATCTATTGAACTCCCAGGCCAGTACTCTGAGCCACTCTGAATCAGAGTGGAAAGGGCAGGGGAGCACAGGGCACCAGGGTAGACAGAGCCTAGGGTGGGACACTAGGGTCTGAGAATGAAAGCTGGATAAGGTTCCTAAGGAGAAGCATGGGGAAGAATGTGATACCCCAGGTCCCAGGGGTTGAGCTCCGGTTTCCCAGGAGCCAGAATGGGTGTGGGAAGAGGAATCCACTACTGCCAAGCCCTCCCAAACTTCCTGGAGCTTATACTCACCAGAATCCCAAGGGGATGAGATTAGCTGATCTACAGCTCCCTACCTCCAGGAAGAAGGAGGAAGAGGCTAGAGAAGTGCCCACCCCTAGCCTCAGTGCAGTACAGTAGAAGGAACATGGGATTTGGGCCAACAGGCCTGGGTTCCAATTCTGACTCTGAAGCTTATATTATGGGAGGCTTTGGGCAAAATGTGTAGCTTCTCCTACTCCTAGTTTCCTTGTCTATAAAATGGGGATAATAGCACTTCTCTTGTGATACCATCCTAAGGACAGCATGAGGTAATCCAAGGAAGGCTCCCAGCAAGGTGCCTGACACACACTCATGTGCTTAGGTGTGTTAATTTTCTTCCTTCCATTCATCAGTCAGTGCATTTGTAAGACAGCAGCTCAGGGAGAGAAGCATGGGATCTGGACTCAAGGAAAGTCCAGCAGCTCCCCACTTACCACCAACCCCAGGCTAGCCAGCAAATCTTCTAAGTCGCCAATTTTAGACACCCCTCCCCAATCTCACCATGCTCACTTCCTCCACACTAACTCCAGTCAGGCATAATGTACATGCATGTGTGCATGTGCCTGGCCACAAGCTTCAGCCATAATGGTGGAAGCTGCTTGAGCCATCCTCTCCAGTCCCTCTCTCACCTCTTCCCAACCCTTACTAACACATACCTCCTCCCAGCTTTACTCCCCACCCTCACACACAGGCACCTGCGCCACCATCCTGCGGTCTGGCTGAGATCAGGAGCAGACAATCACAGTAGCTAGCGTGTCAGAGCCAACCAGGCCACAATACGCAATAACCCTTGTTTTACAGCTCGGCCAAGGCAGGACGGAGCCATGGCTGGAACCCAAATGAATGCCCTTTCTAGCGCCCCTAGCTGGCTCTAATATCCAGATCTCAAATCTTTCTGTGTGTCCCAGCACTTCCACCAGACAAGAGCTCTGCACGCACGGGGCAAACCTCCTCCTCCTTCATCTTTCACCTTCCTGACAGGCCAGTGCCAAGCTCTGAATGGGAGCAGAATCCACTTTCCACTGGAAGACCGAGGGGAGTCACAGCTTAATAATAATAGCTATTCTTCACCGAGTGCTTACTACAATCACATCTTATTCTGTCTTTACATCTTGTTTAATTCTCATAACAACCTGTTATAATTCTCATTTTACAGACAAGGAAACCCAGGCACAACAGGGGAAGTTAACTTTTGTGAAGTCACTGGGATTCAAACCCAGGTCACAGGCCTCCAACAGCACGCAGCAGGGAACGGGGTGGGGCACACCTTCCTCTTGGTGATGCTGCGGAGCAGCTCAGCCTTGCTCCGGAGCAGCCCCTGACCGGCCAGCTCACGCTCCTCCTCCACGCGGCTCTCCCGCTCCAACTGCTGGAACTCCAAGTCCTCAAAGAGCTTTGTCTCAGTCTCCAGGGCCTCTGCCTCCTTCAACGACAGTGACAAAGGGGGTTGGGTGGTGCTTGCCATGCCACTCTGCACCTGGGAGGCCAGGCCACAGGGGCATGCGTTGTATGGGGCTGGACCCGGGGAAATTGGGTAGGAAACCTGCCTTCACCCAGCTCCCGCTGTACTTGGCCTTGCCCTTTCGCGGGCATCATGGCCTGGAGCGCTGACCCCCCAACCTTCCCGGTTCCCTCCAAGCCACAGCACCGACCCTGGTGTCCGGCAGGTACTGCAGGGGCCAGGTGGTCCCGTCCCACCGCTCTCCTCTCTTCCTTCTGGGACGTGGCCCGCGGGGGCCGGGGGAGGGGGGGCGGTGGAACTGACCCTTCTCAGCTGCTCCTGTAACTGTTCCCGCACTGACTCGGGGCAGTTATCGAGCTGCGTCTGGAGCTCGGCGTAGAGCGCCTGGCGGGCCTCCAGGTGCCTCCGTCCCGCGGCCAGCTCCGCCCTCTCCTGGTCGGCGGGAGGGCAAGGGAGAGGGCGGGGCACAGGGGAGAAACAGAACACACACTCCTCAACTCCGGCCCGGCAGCGGCGGGAGGGGAGCGCGGGAGGGAGGCCAGGGCGGGACAGATTGGAGGTCGGCAATGAGGGTTGAGAGAAGAAAAAAGGCTGAAATCAAAGAGGAGAATAACCAGGTGAGGAGAAGAAAAGAGTAGAAAGGGAAAGTGAGGAGGGAAAGAGGTGAAGAGGCAGAGGGCCCGAGGCCAGGAGCTGAAGGGTAACACAGCAGTCAGAGGTGCAGGGGGTGGGGTAACACAGGCAGAGGTGTGGGGGCAGGGCACAGATTTTGGTCTCCTGGGGTCCCTTAAACTGAAATTGTTGGGTAGGTCCTGAGAAAAGGCCCTCTGTTTTCTCTCCAAACCAGTCAAGGCTGGTTCCGCATCACAGAATCGGAGCCTCCAGTTCTCATCCCTCCCCTTCTACCACAGCCCAGAGACCAAAATTTAACCCAGGGTAAAAAGTGATGGTGAAGGTTAAATCCAGGGTTGGGCGTGAATCAGGAGCTGAGGATGTTAAAGCAGTGTGGCAGAGGGGACCCCAGCCCAACACCCTTGGCCTCCCTCCCCTCCTGCCCAGGGTCAGGGTGGGGTGTTGGCCCTGCAGGCTGAACTTCAGGAATAAGGGTTGCAATTAGTTCGGGCCCTTGTCATGGTAGTAAGAGTCCCAGGAGTGGGTACAGAGGGGGTGGACTGTTCTGTCTGGGGTGAGATGACACCTCTGAGGGCGGGAAGGGGGATGAGGGGAGGGTTTGGTGAGTCACCCCTCAAAGGACAGGCAGAGGAGAAACTGTGATTACTGATTCCAAAGTCAGAGTGGAGCCATGGGCTGGGGGCAGGGGAGGGAAGCTGAGTGAACCCTCCACACCACTGCCATCACTACCACCATCACCACCACCACCGTCACTACCACTGCCTCAAATAACTTCTTTCTTCCCCACAGAGAAAGTGAAATCCAGGCCTCCAAAACACTCCAGGTCAGCGGGAAACGAGATTAGGCAGGTTCCTTCTGAAATGCTGAGCTTTATCCCTGGGAGTGAGGCCCTGTGCTGAACCCAGTCACTCCCACCCCTCTACCCAACTCATCTACCCATCCCCAGAGAGGAGGACCTGATCAGGCCAGTTGCTGAGGTTTAGGTGCTTCCTCAGCCTTGGACTCAGGCTGTAAAATACCCTGTGTTATAGGTGGCTCGGGGTGAGGGGAAGAGTAGGGGCTACCCATTACCAACCTCTGATGGGTATCTGAATTTAGGAAGCCCCAGGGGAAAGCTAGGAAGGGTAGCCACTGTGTTGGCAGAGAAGTCCTGTTCAAGCCCTCCAAGACCATGCCCACAACTGGGCCTCCTTGCTCCTTGGCTCCAGAAGGCAGGCAAGGGAATAGGTGGAAGACAGCCTGGTCTGCTGTACAGGAAGCTGCCAGGAAGCTTCCTTGAGTTATCTCATGCTGTCCTCAGACAGTAGCCTAAGACAGCAGCCTAGGCTTTCCAATGGGAAGAACTTCAGTCTGAGCAGCTCCACAGCCAAGCATTTCCCCCACCCTTATACCCCTCCTGCCAATGCCCCCTTGAGTAAAGTTGAGCTACCAGTCCTCCTGCCAATTCCTTTCATATCAAAACTCTGGGGTCCCACACCAAGAAAAGAAGGAGGCAGCATTAGAGGGGAGAGGCCAGGGGCACGGAGGCACCCATTGAGTTAGTGCAAAAGCGGGCATGGCTCAGCCCTACCTGGGTGGCACTGGCAGTTAGGGGCATGCGGAAAGCCCAGGTCAGTGATTAGAAGGGGCGTTAGTGTAGGCCTAGTTGGCAAGCATGAAGTTAATTTGGCACAGAATTTGGGAGTGTGGTTTTGGGGGCCAGAGCCAAAGCTCCAAAAAAACCAAAAAAAAACCAACGGGTCAAAGAATTTTTAAGATCCTCAAAATTGAGGGCAAGAGGAAGAAACTCAAAAAATCCAGAAGGAAAATTAAATTATTGGAAAAATACTGTCAGATCCAGAAATAGATGACCCCTCTCCACTTCAGAGCTTTTGGCACGGTGTTGGCCATCCGGGAGTGGCCCCTGCAGGCTGGCACGAAATCTGAAAGGGGCAGGGGCAGGAGCTAAGGTCACCTGGGACAGGAGGCTGCAGATCCTGAAGGCTCAAGGGAAGCAAAGGCCCGAGGGTCATCTCCCAAAGATCACAATGTAAGCACTTGTGGCATGCTTGGAGGGAGATGTTCTCCAGATGGTGGGACCCAAACTTGAATCACTCCCCAGTGTCAGTCCCTCGGGCTGTGCTCACTGCCCAAGAAGGGGCTTTGGCACTTCCTAGAAGGGCCTTAAAGGGCCTAGGATGGCAGGCACCCAGAGGTAGCACACAGACCCAAACAGAGGAGACCCCAGACAGCAGCCCAGCCCCTGGCAGTGCCCTCCAAGCTGGTACCTTCCACAGAGGAGGACAAGTCACCCTGTCCCTGGAAGGCCACAGAGACCACTTGTACTGCAGAATGGATGATGAGGTGAGGGGTGCAGGGCCCCAGAGAAGACGTTTCTCCTCTCCCAGGCCACTGGTACCCAGCACTAAGCCGGGCCAGGTGTGGGTTACCTTGTCCCTCTCCTTCTGGATGCCTGTCTCCAAGGCCACCAGCTTCTCCTGCAGTTGATCCACTGCCTTCTGCTCCTTCTGCAGCAGTGCCCGCTCTGCCTCCCTCTCTCCCTGCAGCAGTGCTCGCTCCATTTCGGCCTGGGGGCAGACACCAGGGTCCCCATCAAAGCAGATGACTGTGGCCCCTCTCTGGGGCCTTCAGTTGGCCTAGGGAAGAGTCTAGCTAGGGCCTTCATGGCTCACCTCTCGGGCTGACTCCTGCAGCTGCTGCTCTAGCTCCTTCACACGGACCTTGAGCTGCTCCACGCGCCCCAGCACCTGAGCCCGCTCCTCTTCTAGGGCTAGCACCTCTCCCTGGAGCTTGGTGCTAGGTGTGTCTTCATGCTGGAGGGGAGGGAAGCTATCAACTGAGGAAGCCTAGAGCCTTTTGGAGTCAGACCAAGAAAATGGATCACCTGTTCCTCCACGCACTTGCTGAGGAATAGCTGGACTGAGACAGGAGGCTAATTCCCTGCCCCCCCCACCCCTACCTTTGAGGGGAGCAATAAGGGCTCTGCTGAAGATAATAAAGATTTACCACTGAGTGCCAGGCCTGGGTGGAGCCCCATGGAAAGGCAGGTCATAAAGCATATTTATAGCTTGGGAAGCTCATCAACACCTCCCTTCTCTTCCTTGTCTCATTTCTGCACCTCTGCTCTCGAATCTCTTCCCAAACTTGATCCTTCTCCTCACTGGACCTTGGCATTCAATATACTAGCCTCTTCTGCCCCCAGCAGGTCCAACCTCAGCCTCTTTGTCTTGCCTACCCCTCCATCTCACCTCCTGCTGGGTGCTCTCAGTGCTGCTGCACTCCTCCTTGAGATTTTCCTCATCTGAGCGCTCCATACTCTCCCACAGGCGTTGGGTGGCAATTCCAGGCTCCTCGCTGCTCCGCCCAGAGGCCCCTGCAAGGCCTCGTGAGGGCCTCCGGCCTGCCAGTGCCAATGCTACGGTGGCCTCCCCAATGCTGGGGAGCTCCCCGGCCTCAGATCCCCCATCAGCCCGGCTGTATTCGGCACACAGGTTCAGGATGGTCTCCAGGCGCTGGCGTTCCTGGGGAGGATGGACAGAGCAGGACATGAAGGGGAGGAAGCTGAGCCCTGGTGGGGACAGCGCCAGGTTCAGTATCCTGTCAGGAGGGAGAGCAAGGTTACTGGTGGCTAGGTCATCAGTGTCAAGTCAGGAGATGCCTGACTCCAAGACCTGGGGGAGGCAGAGGGAAATAGGGTGCCCCAGAAGTGGGCAGGAAGAACCAGGCTGTTGTGCCACCTGTCCACATGGCACAACAGCCTGGTTCTTCCTGCCCACTTCTGGGGCAGCCCCTTCTGTCTTCCTGTTCCTTTCTTTTTTCAATCTACCCCAGGACAGGGCTTCCTCATGGACACAAAGGAACACACCAAACACATACGGAAACATACTGTTAAGTAGACTACAGACCACAATGAGACACAGATAAACTCGGGTGCTCGTCCTAACGCAGGTACACACAGAACTACAGACACAAGGACACACACTGACACACCAGCATTGATGCACAGGCACACCAGGACACAATATGTGCCCTGGACTTGCATTAATAAGCAGGTACAAAGACACCAGCCCTGACATGCACAAATGCACACTGATGCACACTCACAGATAAACACAGTCTAGCATACAGACAGGTGGGCACGTATGCAGACAGACAGGGCTGGAAAACAGACCCACAAGCCCACAGGGACCAGACACCCAACCACAGACACACATGGAGAAGAGGTAAACCAAGGACATGGCCCTCTGTCCCCACCTCAGCTCCAAGTTACCTTCAGACAGCCCTTGGCTGTTTATCAGCAGGATGGGCTGCTACCAGTCCTTGAATGCCCAGGCCCATGAGTGAGTACTCCCATGGCCCTACCACTTCATCCACCCCTCTCCACATACACACCCACCCAGATACAGTCACCTCTCAGGGGCCTAGGAAGTAAAGAAGGGATGATACAATCGCATTCCTGGTCTTTGTCGCCTTCTCCTGCAGGCCTATCTATAGGCCTGAAGCCTGGCTTGTGAGGCTCCCATGGCTCTCTAGGGTCCCTAGATCTCCTCAAGTGTCTCTCACCACTTACAGTTTGGCCATGAACCCAAACCGCAGGAAGTGGAGAGAAGGCTGGAGAGGCGTTCTCATACACTTACCCAGCTTCCCTCCTGTTGCTTGCCCAGTTCCATGGCAAAAAAAAAAAAAAAAAAAGGAACAGAGCCTCGGCACCTGGGAGGCTGGGCCAGTGCCTCCGCCCCTGCCCCAGGACCCAGATAAGCAGCCTGGTTGCAGTGGGAGGGGCCGGGCGGGCAGCCTCCAAGACTTAAAGTGGCAGGTGAGGCAGGTCAGGACTAGTGGTAAGATGTGTGCTTATGTGTGGGAATAGGGTTGGGGAGACTGATGGAGTTGGGGGAGACTGTGCCTGCCACTCTGCCTGTGCCAGGCTTACTGCCCCTTCTCCAGGATGAGACCCCAGCTTAGAATGGCCATGCATTCCCATCTAGACCAATGCAAAAACAGTGAAGAGAAGATGCAGCAGGCCGGGCGCGGTGGCTCAAGCCTGTAATCCCAGCACTTTGGGAGGCCGAGACGGGCGGATCACGAGGTCAGGAGATCGAGACCATCCTGGCCAACACGGTGAAACCCCGTCTCTACTAAAAAAATACAAAAAGACTAGCCAGGCGTGGTGGCGGGTGCCTGTAGTCCCAGCTACTCAGGAGGCTGAGGCAGGAGAATGGCGTAAACCCGGGAGGCGGAGCTTGCAGTGAGCTGAGATCTGGCCACTGCACTCCAGCCTGGGTGACAGAGCGAGACTCCGTCTCAAAAAAAAAAAAAAAAAAAAAAAGAGAAGATGCAGCAAAGGAAAAGACGGAATCTGCCTCATCTCACCCCCATCCAACACAAACACACAATCCTATACCCTCATCCAAAACTGTCCCAACCTCTTCCAAAAGCATCTCCAGATGCTTCAGTTCTGGTTCTCATCAGTTCTGATTCTCCTCCTCAAACCAGTCCCAGGGTTCCTGCTCACCTCCCAAAGAACCCTGTTCTGCTTGCAAGGACAGAGGGCAGAATCCATTCTTCTGTACATGGGCTCGACTGTGTACACACCAGCCAGAGCCCCTTAAGCTCCCTGAGTTATCTGGGGAATCCTGGCCCCGACCCAGCTCAGATGCCATCTCCAGGACAGCTGCCTAGAGCCACACCCGCCCCTGCACACACCCACACGCATGCACACGGACACACACAGTCACAATTACAGAGGCTGGCTAACGGTCAGGCCAGGGTTGCCTATCCTGCTCTGTCCTTCTTCCCTGCCACCCACACTCCTAGATGATACTGCCTGGGCCAGGGTGAGCAGCTCCCACCCACTTGTAGACGCCAAAGAGAAGCAAAAAAGGACAAGGTACTTTTCTAAAAAAAAGTCTTAGAGTCAGGAGACTTGGGTTCCAATTCCAGCTCTGCCAGAACTTGCTGTGTGACCTTGGACAAAGCCATTCCCCTCTCTGAGCTTCAGCCTACTCAACCTACTTCAACTTGCTTCTCAAACTGGGAGGTTCAAGGTCTTACCATACCTGTGGTATGTTTTCCTAGAGCTTCACTGTGCTTGAGTAAACAATGTGAAATTTAATTTATACATTAAAACAAATGCTATGTTGAATAAATGCAAAATTAGCACGAATTTAAAATAAAGCCTTAGAAATTTCAAAAGAATTTCTTCTTCAGGGCACCAGAACCATAAGATATTGATCACTAAAGTGTATCCTGGAGGTGGGGAACCTTGAGAAGCCCAAGCCCTGTTTGAGGGCCCCTCCCGCTCTGCCAGCTGGCCTGCTTGAGCCCTGGCAGAGACTCTGCCATGGACAGTGGCAAGCCTCCCTGGCACCTGCTCACCAGCCTCTCCATCTCCTGCTCCCGGAGCCGCTCTTGGCGCTGTCGCCGGTGGTACTCCAGGAGGTCGTCCTCATTGTCACTGATCTCTGTGATGCTATTTTTCCGCTCCCTTGTGACAGGCACCCGCAAGTCCCCGCTGGAGAGCTTCCTCTGGACACAGGGACTTTGGCAGGGTGAAGCCCCAGTAAGAGAGCCCAGACTGTAGGCTGGGCTCAGCCTGCCACTGAAGCTGCCCTTGCGGGGTGCCAGAGACTCACCCAGTGTGGGTGAGGGGCTCCGTGTCCTACGGCCCCGTGCCCCCAGCGTCAGGGAGAAGTCCTCTGGTGAGGCCCCATGGGCTGCCCAGCGCCGGGGCCGAGGACTCTCTGCTACTTCCCTGCTTAGCTTGGGATCTGGGGTGGTCCGGGTGGGCAGTGGGGAGAGGGCTCGCCGGGACAGAGATGGACTTAAGGGGGGCAGTTCTCGCATACTGTCCAGGCCCCGCCGGCCCAGGCGGGGACTCTCAGGAGGCTGCAGGGTACGGGTGGCTAACCCATCTGAAAATGTTCGGCCCACCAGTTGGCGTGAGGGGCTAGTTGTTAGCACCCGCTCACTGCCTGGAGGCTCACGGAAAGGGCTGGGAGGGCGGTCCTGGAGTGTGCCAATCTTGTTTCGGGGAGCAGGGACTGGAGGCTGGAACTTAGGGCTGCCAGGAATGCTGGTGGGTTGACTGAGAGCACCAGAAGCTGGGTATTCACTTAGGCTGATGGCCACCACAGGCAGCTGCCCACCCAGCCGGGGGCTCTCAGTGGCTCTCCGGGCCTCCGCCAACACAGTAGCTGCAGGGCTGTCTGTTAGCAGACCCCGGAGGCCAGGGCTGGGAGGCCTCTCATGGCCCCCTTTCCTGCTCAGCCGAGGACTCTCAGAGCGAGCACCACTTGGGCGGGACTGTGGGGGCTGCAGGGCCAGATGGTAGCTGGAGGAACGGGCAGGTACCAGTGGGGGCACAGAAGGTCCTGGCTCTTGCCCACTGGGTGAGTGACTGGCACAGCTTCCACTGCTGGCTGGTGAAGAGAGTGGAGAGAAGGCTGGAGAGGTGTTCTCATAGCTGGAGCCCACAGACATGGCACCAGGGCTGGTTGGGGGAGACAGCAGGTAGCGCCCACCATTAGCCATCGGCGACAGTGGAGAGGTTGTGGCAGGCTTCTTGCCAGCAGCTCCAGGCTCCTCTAGCACCAGTGAGTCCATGATCTCTTGCAGGTCCTTCTCAATAGAGCTCACCAGGGAACTGTGGCTGGCACAGGCCGAGGGTCCCCGTGTTGCAGGCTGTGGGGTGTGGTTCCCATTTACCAGACTTTCTGATTCTGCTGGAGGGAAATGCAAAGGTCTTTGACTTTGGGGAGCTGCATATGCATAAGAGCCAGGGCACTAGCCTACTTCCTCCTAGCACAGTGAGACTAACAGAGCTCTGGAGAAGAAGCCAGGAGATCTGGTTCTGGTACCACCTAGCTCTGCCACTGACCTGCTATGCAACCTTAGCCAAGTCACTTGTCTTCAGTTTCTCCTTCTGTAAAGGAAGGGAATTGGCAGGGCCTTCCTGCCTGTGACTTAAAACAGTTAATAGTGATAGGCACTCTAAGCCTATTGTTGTCAATTCACCCCAAGACTAGACTCCTCCAATCTATATCCTATATCCCTCCTCAAGAAGGGCAGGTAAGCCAGGCACAGTGGCTCACACCTGTAATCCCAACACTTGGGGAGGCCGAGGTGGGCAGATCACTTGAGGACAGGAGTTCAAGACCAGCCTGGCCAACATGGTGAAACCCCACCTCTACTAAGAATACAAAAAATTAGCTGGGTATGGTAGCACACGTCTGTAATTCCAACTACTCAGGAGGCTGAGGTACGAGAATCACTTGAACCCAGGAGGTTGCATTGAGCTGAGATCACTCCTGCCTCCTGGGTGACACAGCAAACTGTCTCAAAAAAAAAAAAAAAAAAAAAGAAGAGGCCAGGCATGGTGGCTCACACCTGTAATCCCAGCACTTTGTGAGGCTGAAGTGGATGTATCACCTGAGGTCAGGAGTTCGAGACCAGCCTTGCCAATATGGTGAAACCCCATCTCTACTAAAAATAAAAAATTAGCCAGGTGTGGTGAAACGCACCTGTAGTCTCAGCTACTTGGGAGGCTGAGGCAGGAGAATCACTTGAACCCAGGAGGTGGAGGTTGCAGTGAGCCGAGATCGCGTCACTGCACTCTAGCCTGGGCGACAGAGTGAGGCTCCATCTCAAAACAAAAAAAAAGAAAAGGCTGGGCGCGGTGGCTCAAGCCTGTAATCCCAGCACTTTGGGAGGCCGAGATGGGCGGATCACGAGGTCAGGAGATCGAGACCATCCTGGCTAACACGGTGAAATGCCGTCTCTACTAAAACATACAAAAAACTAGCCGGGCGAGGTGGCGGGCGCCTGTAGTCCCAGCTACGCGGGAGGCTGAGGCAGGAGAATGGCGTGAACCTGGGAGGCAGAGCTTGCAGTGAGCTGAGATCCGGCCACTGCACTCTAGCCTGGGTGACAAAGCGAGACTCCGTCTCAAAAAAAAAAAAAAAAGAAAAAGAAAAAAGAAGGGCATTATAAAAAGAAGATGGGCACCTGCTGCAGAGCTGGCCAGAAGTTCCAGGGGCTCCTAGTCTAATAGTACGTCAGGGCCTCCCACCATAGGAACCAGAGGCCCAGGATTTAAAAAAAAAAAAAAAAAAAGAAAAAGAAAAAGCCTCCAAGGCTGGGCGAAGGGTGTGTCTTCATCCAATCAGAGGTAGGGGAGGGAGCTGGTGCTAATGGCTGGTTCCTGGAAGCCAGGCTGCCAGCAAGGAGGTGAAGCTCAGTGCCTCCAATTATCCCATTAAGCCATGCCAGCAAAAGCCTGCTTTTGCCATGCCTCAGCCCTAGGCAACCATACAGGAGTCCCTGGAACCACTGCCCCAAACAGCTAAGGGAGTGACATGACAAGGCTGGGGTGAGGGCAGGGTAAAATTAACTAGGGAGTAGACTGGGAAACCAGGCTTCTGAGCCCCCAGAGGACTGGAAAAGATTGAGGGTGGGGAGAAGAGAAGAGAAAGACTTTGCAAGACTGAGTCTGGGTCCAAAATTATGGGGACTGTGTGGGATATAGTCAGAGGAGTTGCCATGGATACTGGTAATCCCAGTGACCACTCACCTTTCTTCAGGTCCCCAGGCTATCCACTTAGGCTGCTGATACCACCCCCCTAGGTGTACCTGACATCCATGTCCATCTGCCCCAGCATCTGTCACCCCATAGCCATCTAAATGCCAGCGCAAAGTCTGAGATGGTAGACCCGATAATAGCCTCCTGGTCTGCACCCCATCCCCTATGCAGCTGGGCTGAGGGGGCCTGTGTTGGTTCCCCAGAACAATCACCAATTCTTTTCTGGGGATCAATAATTCACACACAAAATACAGCTGCTCCACTGAGTCATCAGCGGGCAGGGCATAGAGTGAGGGTTGGGCGAGGCCCAAGGACATGATCCCCACCACAGCTTACAGGGAGTTCAACCTAATGCTTCCTTCTGCCCCTCAGGACACCCTAGAGGGTGAGGCTCCCTGTGGTGACACAAGTGGGCCCGAGTTCCAGACACTGAGTGGCAACCTCCAGGGCAGTGGGGTACAAGCTGGCAGAGCCCGCCATCCCTTAAGACACATAATTTCCCAGTTTTACCTAAGCAGCACTGCCTTGGTTAGCTCTCGATGGTCCCACTGCCTGGCATTCTCCACCAGCCCATGGCCGGTGGCAGTGAGCCCAGACCTTAGGTATTGTCTTGCCCTAACACTCCAAGTGTGGCTGAAATGAGCAAGGAGGACTGCTGAAGGAACACCACCAACCCAGCCCCCTGCGCCCCCCCCACTCTGGTACCTACCAGGAACAGGGCTGTAGGGGGGCCCAGGAGCTCGGCCCCCTGCTGGAATCATGCTTTTCATCCACTTGGCTTCAGCCGGGTGGTTAAAGCGAAGGAAGGTGGACTGACCCAGGCACAACATGCAGCCTGCAGAGAAAGCAAACACTTGAATACCGGGTGTGGTGGCTCACACCTGTAATCCCAACACTTTCAGAGGCAGAGGCAAGTGGATCACCTGAGGTCAGGAGTTCGAGACCAGCCTGGCCAATGTGGTGAAATCCCATCTCTACTAAAGATACAAAAAATACAAAAATTAGCCAGGTGTGGTGGTGGGTGCCTGTAGTCTCAGCTACTCAGGAGGCTGAGGCCAGAGAATTGCTTGAACCCAGGAGGCAGAGGCTGCAGTGAGCCGAGATCACGCCACTGCACTCCAGCCTGGGTGACAGAGCAAAACTCCGTCACACACAGACACACACACACACACACAAAAATGTTCAGCGAACACCGACACCCCTGTCCCCCAACCCCAACCTGTATGCATGATCCATCTATCTGCCCCTTGGGGAGAAGGGTAGAAGAGTCAGTCTGAGAGGCAGCAACTTCCAGGGTCACACAAAAAAGCTCTGAGATAGGGAACAAGGGGAGAAACCATAGACCAGTCCGATGACCTGCGGGAGTCCTGAATTTGCTCCCACTCTTTATTGTTTTGTGACCTTAGGAGAGCTGTGTGCTGCAAGTCTAGGGAGCGATCACCACCTTTCTTTCTGACTAAGCACCTTCTGCATGCTCCCTGGTCTCCCCTGGCATCAGGCCAAGACTAGGCCACTGGGCCCGGCCTCAGCCAAGCACATTCCCGGGCAGTAGACACAAGCCCAGTCCTGCCCAGGAAGTGTGAGCACCTGGAGGGGGAGGGCATGTGGGAGCTGGAAAATGTAGCCAGGGGCACCAGGAGTGTGCACAGTGGCAGGTGTGCCCACAGGCATCTAAGTGTAGCTGGCAGAACTCCACCTCCCAGCCACACCAGGTGCTGTCGGGCTCCCGCAGAAGATACTATATTGGGAGAAGCCAGAGCCCTGTTGCTTTCTACCACCAATCCTTCCAATTTGTCCACACCCCTGGCCCCCGGTCTCAGCCTCCTGTCTACCCAATCTGGTGCCACTTGGCACCCCAAGCTTCACGTCAGTCTAAGACTGGCAGAGGAGTCTACATTCCTGGATGCTGAGACAGTTCAGCTCAGGCAGGCCACAAGGGCAAGGGGCATCCCAGGCCACGTGGGTACCTTGGCAGGTCCCTAACTAAGAAGCTCAGGAGCCTGTTCCTGGGATCCTGGGCATTGCTTGGGTTGGGGGTTTAGTAGGCTGAGAAGCCCATGGCAGATAACCATAGTGGATAAAGCCACTCACTATCCTGGCATACACAAAGGCCCTACCAGGTAGCCAGACACCAACAATTCTAAAGGATAGAGAGGGAGCCTTCCCTGCCAAGTCACCAGTCAGAGAAGAGGATCCCACAGTATTCATAACTGGAATAAATGATAGCCAACCACACTGTCCACATAATTACAACCACAGCTGTTTCAGAAAGAGCCCTGTCAAGCCCCTCCCCCTCCTTTTAGCCATTTAACAAGCTTATTAGTGATGAGTTCACAGGGTCTAGACAGACCCACTCAACCCAGGGTCATGGGTGGTGGGGATCAAGAGCCTGACCACACAATCCAGGCCGGGAAGGAGGTGGGGAGTCTGAGTGGATTCCAGTCCAGCAGTGCCAGGCCCACCCAAGTAGGATGTAGGCATCTAGGGATCCTTCGGTTGGGCCCCTATAGCTGTGTGTTTTCTGCCCCCTCCTCAGCCCTTCACCCTCCCCCACATAAGGGGGTGTGGCCGTGCTGCCTCTGGGCTATAAATAGTGATGCCAGGCACCAGAGCTGGATCCGTATTAATAGAGCAGGCAGGAGGGCAGCAGGACTGAGAGCAACCCAGCTCCTGCCCAAATTAACTTTCTATTTGCATGCAGAAGCTTCAGGCATTGCCCCAGTGCTGGCCCCTACAGCCCCTAGGGGTCTGGCCGGCCTGTTTCTGGGAAGAAGCCTCCTCTCTGCCCACTCCCACCCCACACTCCCAAAGGCCAGCCCTTTCAGGGAGCCCAGGAACCCCTGCCCATCCTGCCAAAGTCACGGTCAGTGTCCCCCATGCCCAGAGGGGATCAGGGTCCAGCTGTGTGCAGGTGGGTGGAGGAGCTGCACATCTGGAGGGGAAAAACTAGGCGAAGGAGAGGGTGAATCCTATCTGTGAGAGATGCAGAGGAGAAACACCAACACAAACAGGCTCACACTCATACACACTCATAGTAACACAACAGACTCATGGGCGTACATGCTCACACACTCTCAGAGCTACTGTCACTGCCCTCCTGGTCACACAAATAGAGTGGACTGGCCAAAGGGAGACCGAGTGAAGGGAATATGGGAGGAAGGGCCTTGGTCCTTCCTATCAGAGACCCTCCTTGGCCATAAGGTAGACTCCCCTCATTCTGACCAAGACCCTTTAACCTCATCTGAGGGAGGTGAGTCCTAAGGAGGGGACTGCCGGAGCGCTGGGGAAGATAAGGTCTACCGACTGAGAAGTGCCCCCAAGCCCAGAATCCCCATTTAGAAATGTTCAGGGAACACACACAATCGAGTCTCTCCGCCTCAAGCTCCCAAAGAAGGTCAGAGGACCCCATGCCCCTCCTCCCGCCCACCCTCCTCAAGACGCCCCTCCCAGCCCGAGCTTCTCCAAGCTTGGCGGCTTGGGGTCTGTGGCTGGCCCGGGGCTGAGGACTCACCGCCGAAACCGGACCTCCGGACCGCTCGCCCCCGCTAGCTCGGGTCCTCCAGGTCCCGGGCCCGCCCGGGGCCTTTGAGGGGGCGGGCCGACCTCCCGAGCCGCCGGCTCCAGGCTCGGAGCGAGCAGCGAGGCAGCGAGCAGCCGCCAATGCCCGGGGAGGGGCGGGCCGGCCACCAGCGGCGGGGGAAGGGAGCCAGGGAGGGAGGGACAAAGGAGAGGAGGAGGGGAAGAGGAAGTGATGGAGGAGACGAGTGGAGAGCTGGATGGAGAGGGCGGGGCGGGAGGATGCAGAAAGGCAGCCGGCTTGGGATCCTGGACCCGGGGCAGGAAGAAAAGTGGGCGGGAAGGAAAGGTTCAAGGGAGGTGACTGAGTGAAGGAAAGGTGAGAGGTAAGTACAGAGGCCAGAGAGTGAAGAGCCAGGAGCCAGGAGTGAGGCCAAGCAAAAGACAGGGTCTCATTCCCAGCCCCCTGTGGTAAGAGGTCAGCGGTAGCCGGGCTGGCCGGCTCTAACTGGCTGTAGTACCTTGGGCCAGTCACACCCTCTGGCCTTGGCTTCCTTATCTACCGAAAGTCAGCTCTGACATTCCATGTCCATATCTGAGGGAGAGAAGGAGAGGAAAGCAGGGGCTCTACAGGTCCAGCTAGGTCACTAGGTCCTGCTCTGGCCCTTAGGCTGTCACTGTAACAAGGTCACCCTGGGCTAGGAGTTCAGGCCAAAGCAGTGCTCTGTACAATGCAAGCACTCAGCCCACCTCCTGTCTCCACCCTAAACACCTCCTCTTCCGGCCCCACTCCGGGTAGCCCAACCCATGACCCAGAGTGGACCAAGGCACTGCCCTTTCCAGCCAGCCAACTTCCTGGGCCCTTGGAAGCCAGCCCGCACCCCAGCCACAGCCTCCAGTTGTGCTAGACCCAGCAAAGAGCCCTCCGACCCCAATAAGGTACCCATCCTACTTGGGAAACAGATATCTAGAGCCCCCAAAGTCAGGCTGAGATTCTGAGTCAGGCAGGTGTTTTGTTTTGTTTTGTTCTGTTTTTTTGAGACGGAGTTTTGTTCTTGTTGCCCAGGCTGGAGTGCAATGGCGCAATCTCGGCTCACTGCAACCTCCACCTCCCGGGTTCCAGCGATTTCTCCTGCCTCAGCCTCCCATAGCTGGGACTACAGGCATGCGCCACCACACCCAGCAAATTTTGTATTTTTAGTAGAGACGGGGTTTCTCCATGTTGGTCAGGCTGGTCTCGAACTCCCGATCTCAGGTGATCCGCCCACCTCAGCCTCCCACAGTGTTGGGATTACAGGCATGAGCCACCGCACCCAGCCCAGGCAGGTATTAATACCTACCATCCAGCCAGGTCCCCCAGTTCCTCTTGTTCCAGGGACCTGGCCCCTGCACACCAGAGCCTTACGGGACACAATGTTGTATGCTCTCAGCAGGCAGCTCACACAGCCTGACACAGTGTCTCTCAGATACACACCAACACTTGCTCAGTCACGCTGACACTACTTCATCTCTGCATGCTCTGAGTCACACAGACACCCTCATTAAACACACTGTCTGTCTCTCACACACCTTTATTCTCATGCACACATCCCCCAGACAACTCCTTTTAGTTACACACTCACCCAGGCATAGCTTTCCTTTCACTCAGTCCCTGGAGAAACTCTGAAATAAAATCAACCTCTTAGATGAATAATCAGGCAAGTTTTCCATTCTTGCTGAACAGCCCACTAGCTCACTCACCCATGCTGCCGACTATGTGCATACACATGCACACGTTCACGTGTGCACACGTATCTTATTCCCTTCTGAGGAAAAAGGAAGAACCATATAGGGTAAATGCAAAATGAAGGGAGGCTTAAAAAAAAATCTCAGGAAGAGTGATTCATCGGTCTGGAAACTGTGATGGCCAGCTGGATAGACCTAGGCAGACACAGAGGATGCCCGCCAATGAGAAATAGGGCAGGAGGCAGACACAAAGAAGTGGGAAGCTGGGAGCCTTTGCTCTGCCCTCCTTCCTTTGAGCTTTATTAGTCAAGATTGTTATCAGTCTCATAACAGAAAAAGGTTGAAGGCTTCACTCCCAATTTACAGATGGAATAACTGGGTGGGAAAAAAAGAGGTTCAATATCCTGGATCCCAGAGAGAGGCAGCTGGATAACCCAGAGATCCGGCTCCCCAGCCACACTCCTCTGCCGGCCCCTACATAAGCCCCTACCCACCAATAAGAGGCTTAGGGAATGAAGGAGACTGGAGACCAGTGCTCGGAGGAAATGCTAGGAGTAGATGGGGACCTACTGTCTAGACAGCCTGGGCCCTGAGCTGGTGGCTTTCTGGGTCCTCCCCTGCTTGGTTCCCTCCCAGATCTTTCATGTGGTCTGGCGCTGTGGTCTCAGGGTGGGGCAGCCTAGACCCAGATTGAGATTCCTCCTCATTCCCTTGGTCCTATTCCGAGCTCCACCCCTTGCTCTGTAGAGAAGAGGGCAATGTGGGATGTGCCAGGATGCCTGGGTACAGGGGGTGGAATCAGGACCTTCCTGGCTCCCTCACTTCATGCTCCTATGTTCACAGCTCTGTGCTAAAGGTTGGCATCTGTTTTCTGCCCGCCTCCCCCTTTCCCTGGCCCAAGCATATTCCTGCTGGAAGAGCCTGTCACTGCCATCTCTGCTTGTCATGAAGTGTGTCTCTCCAAGTTGCCTATGGCTGGGCACAGTGCCCAGAATGATGCATCTAAGGCCAAAGTAGGCTCCTTGTTATTCCCAGGGTAGCCCTTGTTTTTCAAAGAGGAGGGTCGCCTCTACAAGGCCAGATTAGGGGAACAAGGAAGGGAAAATGATCCTCTTGTATATATGCCAACAGATAGGCATATGACCAGTGAGGTCTCATATACACATAGGAGTACATACACAGACATTTTGGTACCATCAGTCCTGAGTTCACCCCTATCGCCCACTTGAACACACTGATCCATAAATACAAAGAAAGACACAAACACAGAGATTCGTAAGCCCAGAGTCACAAACACATCCGGAGCTACATAAACACACTCCAGTTACACAGACACACAGAGATAGCACATGCACCCCCGAACCACCCAGTTTCCAGGGAAACACACTCCCAAGAATGTCCGGAGTGGGGCCAGGCAGGGCTGGGCTTGGTGCCTTGCTCCAGAGATGAGACAAGGAAACCCTCAGCTCCTGGAGCCCAGGGGAGGGGGAGGACTGGGGAGAAGAACACCCATTCCTTTGTGCCTCTGCCTACCCCTCCATAGGCTGCCAAGCTTTGGAGACAGGCAAGCCCAGACAAGAAGGCTATGGGGGATGGGGAGAGAAAATGGGAAGGGGTTTAGGGTCAGAAGAGAGTGGGAGGGTACATACTTGGCTGGGTAGGCTTCTGGCTGGAGAAGAGTCGGGAGGGGTCACTGGGGCCACAGGAAATGCCTCAGAATTCCATCTTGGCCCCAGGCTCTCCCTCTTCTCAGGGAGATAAATGATGCACCGGAAAGAATGAACAACACAAGCATACCCTGCTCTCAACATGCAGGGGAACAACGTTCTTACCGAGGAATGTGATGGGTTTGGGGCAGGGGTAGTAAGTGCTGAGCCTTCTTTGAATTTTGTCCTGCCTCTCCTTGCTGCTCTACTGTCTCATCTCCATGCTCCCAAATCTTAGAGAAGATGCTGTCTCTGAGACTGAACAGAACTGTTAGGAACCTGCTGCCATCATAGCCAAGCTCCAATTTTGGGGGATTCCTTCTCTCATCCAAAGTCAGAGACCGTGAAGTCCTGGAGAAGGCAAGGGCCTGCATGCTGCTACTGGTGGACCTGCCTCCCTGAAGTCAATTTTTGCATGCCCTGCCCCCTACCCGAGGGCAGGAAGAAAAGACTGGGGTTAAAAAAAAAAAAAAAATTAGCCGGGTGTGGTGGCAGATGCCTAATCCCAGCTACTTGGGAGGCTGAGGCAGGAGAATCACTTGAGCCTAGGAGGTGGAGGTTGTAGTTAGCCGAGATCGTGCCACTGAACTCCAGCCTGGGCAACAGTGCGAGACTCCGTATCAAAAAAAAAAAAAAAAAAGATGGGGGAAAGGTCAGGTCTCCTGAATCAGCTGTGAAGGAAGTGACATTGAAAGGCCTTAAGGAGGATGAAGAGGAGAGAAGGAGACAGTGGAGTGAGTAGGATGGCCACTTCCAAGGGGCTTCTAGGCAGTAAGAGCCCCCAGAAAACAATGCTAGGCCATCAGAACCTGCTTAGAGCCAGGCTTAACCCAAAGTTCCTGTCCTCCTGTTAGCCTTTAACCTCACCTCTAACCTCCACCCAAATCTGTTTTTCTCATTCTCCTAATCTGACAACTCACTGTATGAACTGATGCCCAGAACCCTGTTTCCAGGGTGAGCACACCTGGTCTGTCGAAGTGCCACCTGGGCCAACCGCTTACCTGCCTGCTAACCATAGTAATCAGGGGCCTAGATTTTATTTATTTATTTATTTATTTATTTATTGAGACGGAGTCTTGCTCTGTTGCCCAGGCTGGGGTGCAGTGGCGCCATCTCATCTCACTACAACCTCTACCTCCCAGGTTCAAGCGATTCTCCAATCTCAGCTTCCCGAGTAGCTAGGACTATAGGTGCGCGCCACCACACGTGTCTAATTTTTGTATTTTGGGTAGAGACAGGGTTTCACCATGTTGGCCAGGCTGATCTTGAACTCCTGTCCTCAAGTGATCCACCCGCCTTGGCCTCCCAAATTGCTGGGATTACAGGTGTGAGCCACCATGCCCAGCCAGGGGCCTAGTTTTTAGAGCCACCTCACACAACAGAATGGCCTATTGCTTTGGGTTATATTCGTGACCCAAAAGCTACTGTCAGCAGTCTCATAACAGGAGCAGGCATGTCCTCAGATTTCACCCTTGCCCCATCCCCATCAGGAAGTATTGTCCTCCTCTTCAGCTTCTCAAAACAACTTCCTCTTGGCATCATGGAACAATGCCATTGATACCCTCTCACTGCTGCTCCAATTGCTCTTCCCAACAACCACTAACAATCCCATCATGCCCCAGGCCCTCTGATGGCGGGAATCAGAACCTCTTCTCTCCCTATAGTATGTGGAGGCAGGTTGGGGGTGACCAGAGAAGAAAAGCAGGTTGAAAACATGTCTGGATGCTGAGACGGTTTAGTATGTTGTTTAGGCACATCCAGATGCACCTGAGTACTCCATTCCCAGTATGGGCACTCAGGCAGTTGCCATGGCAACCACTACAGCCAGTCTCCCCTGTGCCTAACACATACAAGCCTTTAAACAGAGGCCCCCTCCATCTGGAGGTGTCCAGCCTTACCCTGAGTGAGCCGGGTAGGCTGCCGGACAGGGAGACCATCAATAGTGCAGGCATTGCCACAGGGGTAGAGGGTGAGGGTGCCCCGCAGGTTCTCGATGTAGCAGTGCTCTGGAGCCAGGCCTGGGCCCTGTAGTGAGATGTCTCTGGCTGCAGAGCCAATCACCGTCCTCCCTGGAGACAAGAGGCAAACTGAATCAGAAGGGTTGTCCAGGCTGAGGAGGCAGTGACAGGGCAAGGAGGGCCACAGTGGAAACATATTCCACCTCCTACTCCAGGGAGAATCTCTGCCCACCACTGGCCACCCCTACTGGGCCAGTCTATACTGAGCCTGGTCTATACAGTAAGTGATAGAAGCTCTTCTCAGAGAAAACTCTGCCTGAGAATGGGAGGCCCAGAGATGGGAAGACCCAGACTCCACAGATGGAGAAGGAAGATTGCTTTTCTGCAGATCCTCCCTTATTCCCCCAACTGCCTCTCCCTATTGTCCTTTTTCTTTTTCCCCTTCAGCCTACTCCTCCTTTCTTCTAAATCTCCCTTTCTCTCCTTCTTCTCTCCCCCACTTCTGCTACCTGCAACACTTCATCTCCCTCGCTAACCTCTCTGTTCAGTGCAACCTCTCTTCAGTGCAGGCTCTCCCCTAACTGCAGCAAGAACAGCCCCTCCCACTGACAGAGCCCCTGGGACTGGTATTTGGAGAATGTGGAGAATGTAGTATCACCCAGGCAACAAGTGCAGCCAGGAGAGGAGAGAGGGCGGGCAGAAGCTGAAAGGTGAAGGGGGCCGTGCCAGGGCCTTATCTTGGGAGATCTTGCCCCCAACTCCCATCTCTCCATTCTCTACCTACGGTATAGCCTCCTGTGCAAGCCAATGCCTTGGAGTGGGGCCCTTTTTCTTCTTGGCCACATTGGTTGCTAACAGCAATGTGTTCTCCTGTTTGTCTCAGTGCTCTCTTCATGGTTTCTTTTCTTCTTCTTCTTTTTTTTTTTTTTTGTGATGGAGTCTCGCTCTGTTGCCCAGGCTGGAGTGCAATGGCACGATCTCGGCTCACTGCAACCTCCGTCTCCTGGCTTCAAGTGATTCTTCTGCCTCAGCCTGCTAAGTAGCTGGGACTACAGGCCCGTGCCACCACCAGCTAATTTTTGTATTTTTAGTGGAGACGGGATTTCACCATATTGGCCAGGCTGGTCTAGAACTCCTGACCTCGTGATCCGCCCACCTCAGCCTCCCAAAGTGCTGGGATAACAGGCGTGAGCCACCACACCTGGCCTCTCCTCCTTGTTTCTAAGCTGATCTTTAAGCCCACTCATGGAACCAGATTATGTACCAAGGAAGGCAGGCAGTCTGGGGAGGCAGAGAGAAGGGAAGCAAGCTGGTGGGGTGGGGAGGCGAGCATTGCCAGCAGACAGTAGAAGGGCCCCAACACATGCAGGAGCTGGGCCTCCAGGGCAGGAATGCCTACAAGGATAGAGGGGTGACGAGTGAGATGCCCTGTTCACACTTACCTTCCTCCAGCGGCAGGAGGGTGATGGCTGTGCTGAGTCGCCCACTGCCCAGGCTCACCAGGTGGGGTTTGTCCGTTTGCACTTTCAGCCCTTTGCCTGTCTCGATCAGGTCCAAGGGTCCTTTCTGTAGGTAGCAGGGGTGGAGGACAAGCATCATTAGACTCAGCACCTTACCACCCTAAACCAGTCACACCAGTACTCTCTCCAGCCCTTGCACCTCTCCAAAGGGCTCTGAGGGTGCTGAAAGGCTTAGCACAAAATCTTACACAGAGCATTATTCCACTACATTGTAATTAGATCTGAATCTAGGCCACTAACTCGTCCCACTGGATTTATCTCAAGTCTTGGCTTAACTGTCCCTTTTGTCTATCAAAACAGAAGCAAGGAGAAAGCGGTGGGGGGTGGGGGTGGCATTGGATAAGCAGCAGGGGTACTGTAGAGGAAGGCCAGTCGAGCTCCCTGCAGACTTGTCCATGGCTACCCACTTGGCCATTGCTTGCCCCTGCTAATCTCAAGTACAGGGAAGGTAGAGGCATGGATCAAGGAGAGTGATACAGCCTAGGGTCAATCTGTAAACTGCTTTCTGACTTTCGACGGGTACTTTCTGGGTGAACCAATTAACCTGATTCAGATAAAGACTGAGCTGTTAATAGGCTTGGGACCTGGGGAAGGGCAGAGAGGAACAGAATTGCTCCTTTCATCCTTGGGCTGGGACCACAAGGGGGTAGAAGAGCTGATCCCATCCCTACCATATCTCTCTTGCCTCACAGCCCTGATCCCACTCACCTGCACCATGGTCTGGGTCTTGCATCCAGGGCCTATTTGGTTCCTGTTGAGAGTGTCCATGGTCCTAAGGCTCCAGAGCTCCTAGGGACACAGCAGAAAGCTGGTGAGTGGGGAGGCCAGGGCAGAAGAGGGAAAGAAGTAGGTTCCGTGGCAGAGTTCTCAGGGCAGAGGTAGCACCAGTCACCAACATTCCCCAAATGCTCATGCTGAAGGGAAGTAGAGGCAGCTAAAGAGCTTGGGTGGGAGTTGTCTGGGAGCAGTGCCAAGTCTCCAGCCAGCCACAGCATGGATACTACACCATACCAGTCCTGCCTCTTGCCACTGTAAGCACAAACAGTCCTATAGGGCTCAATCTATACCTCTGTGCTTTCTTGCCCTATGCTACTCAGAACCCAGATTTTGACAGCTGAAGACCCTTGGCCATTGTGGAGCCTTAAGCAGGGTGGGGAAAATCTACCTTAGTGGGAGAAGCAGCAAGGAGGCCCTCCAAGGACACTGGTAGCCAGAGGGCCCCCAGGTAGGTGGCAGGGCTAAAACAGGAGCTCCCTCCTGAAATCTTTCATTCTCCTCTTCACCGTTTGTCTCTTTTCCCAGGGCTTTAGTAGGATGTTTTCTTAAAGGAGACACAAAAGAAAAACTCAGCCATTCCTGCTATCTCCAGATGTCTCAACTCCTACACCTTTTCTTCCCCAGAAAGCCACCTCAACCCAACACAATCAGTTAAAAAAAAATTTTTTTTAATTAAAAACAAAAAACTTTAGTGATAACTAATACTGGGAATATTGGGCTCTTAACTCTTGGGTTCTTAATTGGCTAGGTGCTATAGGAAGCTTAGACCATTAGAACCAGGAGTAAGACAGATTCCAGAGCCAGAACTTGAATCCTCCCCACCACCACCCCACTGCCTCTCACCCACCACCCATCCCTCTCTCCCTGGCTCATGTTTTTGGTATCTGGGATGTGAGGACATTTGTGTACTAATGTGTGCCCCCATGCCCATCCCTTGGCCAACTAGCTAAGCTGAGAAACTTCCCACTTGCTGCTGAAATGTTACTGGGGAAAGCTAAGAGTGTGACTGAGGGGTAAGGAAGCAGACCCAGGGAAGCAGGGTTTCCCTCCACTCTCTCTTCAAGCCATCTACCAGGAGACTTGGAAAGGAAGTAGGGGCAGCAGCCAGCATTCCAAGGAGTGTCTGACCCTGGCAGTGGGTCCCGAGGACCTTAGCTATGGTGTTACTAAATTTACCCTCCCAGCTTCCACCCTTCCGGACCTGGACTGCATCATCTCCGTCACCATTTCCACCCAAGCTGGCGGAAGAGAGGCCGGAACCCAGGCTGGGGCCCACCCCAAGACTGCCAGGGAAGAGAGGAGGAAAACGCCATTAACCTATGCAAAGCCCCAAGCTGGTCTGGCACCTTCCCAGAATTCCTTGCCATGGAGAAGAATTTCCAAGGACAAAGATTGCTGTACTGCTTCCTTAGACTCAGGGAAATCCCTCAGCATTTTCTGAGTGAGGAGGGGCAAGAGAGTGGGTTAGGAATGGGGAGTTTATGTAAAACAGGGGTTAAGAAAAACAGAATAATAAATAATGGTGAAGGAGAAATATCATCCTTTGGTAGAAAGAACTTTAGACTGGGATATATAAAGCCTCAAATTCTACCCTGACTTTATTTATTTATTTATTAGTTATAAGATCCTAGACAAGTTATTTAACTTCCCTGATTGTCGAGTCATTCTTCTATAAAACTAGAGTAACAAAAAAAAAAAAAAAAAGAAAGACTGTCTGGATCAGTGCTTGCCTGGGGCTAGGGGTGGAATGAGAAGTGACTGTAAAAGGGCACAAGTTTGGTGGGGGTGGGGCGGGGGGAATGTTTTCAAATTAAATTGTGATGATGATTGCATGGCTCTGTAAATATACTAAAAGTCTTTGAATTGCATACTTAAATTGGGTGGATGTTATAGTATATAAATTATACCTCAATAAAGCTGTCAGTTTTTTAAAAAGGACTGTCTGAACATTCAGGTATTACATTAAATGGCATTCTATGAAAGCAAAGCACAACAAAAATGCCGTTTATTATTATTATTATTATTATTAGACGGACTTTCACTCTTGTTGCCCAGGCTGGAGTGCAGTGGCGCTATCTCGGCTCACCACAACCTCCACCTCCCGGGTTCAAGCGATTCTCCTGCCTCAGCCTCCGAGTAGCTGGGATTACAGGCGCACGTCACCACGCCCAGCTAATTTTGTATTTTTAGTAGAGACGGGGTTTCTTCATGTTGGTCAGGCTGGTCTCGAACTCCCGACCTCAGGTGATCCGCCCGCCTCGGCCTTCCAAAGTGCTGGGATTACAGACGTAAGCCACCGCGCCTGGCCCCGTTTATTGTTATGAGCTGTGTGACCTGGAGCAAGGCACTTCACCTGTCTGGGCCTTAGTTTAATTCATCTGTCAGATTGGAGTATTTGTCACTATCGCCATGTGGGGCAGCTGTGGTGTGCTCATTTATTTACACCGAAGAATTTCAAGTGGAAATAAAGATTGTAAAGGAGTAAGTCCGAAGGAGAACCAGAGTGATTAGAGGAGAGAAGAGAAGAGAATAAGGAGGCGAAAGTAGAGGGAGAGATAAGGAGAGAGGTGTAGGGAGAAGATAAGAAAAGATGGAGAGATTGGGAGGTACGAGGCTGTGGCCTCAGCACAGTAACCTGATCCAAGAGAAGTGGAAAGAGACACCAGGCCAACCTGCCCTGCACTCAGGCGGTGCTTTCCCCAAAGGGCGATCGCCGCAGCCGAGAGCGGCCACCTGGGGGCGCCCTCATCTTGACCCCCGCCCTGGCCGGGGCGGCGGAGTGGCGCTGCGCGAGGGACGCCCCTCACCTGCGGCCCCGCTTCCCCCGGCCCGCGGCTCCCCAGCACCCCGGCTGTCATTACCCGCCCGCCCGGCCCCGCGGCCAAAAAAAGGCCCCTGCGGTGCGCGTCCGGCCCTGGGTGTCCTCGCGCACGCTGGGTACAGACGCCCCAGCGCCGCCCCGGGAGCCGAGTGGCGGAGGCCCAGGTGTCTGGATTTGACGAGCGACGCGCAAGGCCCTCTGTGCGCCAGGCCGCCCGGCACCTCGGCCTCCTCCCCCGCGGGAACGCGCCGACACCCCAGCCACGCGGGACACCAGTCCGAAGCCCTCTCCGCCGAGGGGAGCACCCAGAGTCAACTCTCGGGGGTCTCGGCCCGCGCCTGAAGGAGGCCGGGGAAGGACCGACCGGCTCCGGCACCAACGGGCACTGACACAGCTCCCGGGCTCCCACGGGGTCCTAGGACAAGGTCCAAAGCCAGCCCCAGAGCACCAGACCCGGCCCTTCGCGAGGCCACTGCTCGGGCGCTCCCGGGAGCCCCGCGGGTCGTCCGGCCTCACCTGTGTCCCTGGGGGTCGGCCTCGGCCTCGGCCCGAGCGGTGCATGGCTGTGGCCAGAGACCTGCCAGGCCGAGCTGGGGTCCTCTCGGCCGCCGCCTTCGCCCTCCAGGCGCACATCCGCCTTCGAGAAAGGGCCGCCGGCAGAGGAAGGAGTCAGGAAGGGAAGGAAACTGAGGCGGGGAGCCCAGCGGGGCACGCCCGAGTGGGGAGGGGGACGAGAGAACTTAAGGATGAGAAAAACCTGCCAGAGATGAATGGGGGCGTGCAGAGGGACGGGGCGGGGAAGGAGAGCCACCGGGATGTGAAGGGGAAAATGAAAGGCCGACTAAGGGATGCAAAAAAACGCAAGTTGGGGAGGGGAAGACCGAGGGCAGAGGATGCGGCGGGGAGACTGAGGAACACAGAGGTGGAGGGGTCGGGGGAGACAGGACAGGCGGGTCCTCAAGTGGAAGGGACAACAGACGGGAGGACTGGGGATGCGCGAGGAGGTATTGAGGGCAGCGGAGGGGAGACTGACGGGCGGGGAGATGGGGCGAAGGAGAGGGAGGCTGGGGCCGACCGGGACCCCAAAGGCGGGAGAGAGGAGAGATGGGCGGCCCGAGGAGAGGGGGAGCTGGGAGAGCGCGGATGGAGCCGGGGCTGTTGAGTGGGTGTCCGGTGGTGGAAACGTGCCTCTCCGCGGTCCGCAGGGCCGAGGGAGGGAGGTTTCCGCAAGGGAGCGGCCCCTTGCACCCCTCGGCCTGCTCCTGCCCAGGCCGCCCGCGTGGGACAAGGCCGCAGTGTTGGGCGCCTGCCGTGGCCGCCCGCCCGCCCCTGACAAGAGGCCTTTCTTTGGCGGGGCAAGGAGAAGGAGCCGCTTGTTTGCGCGGCCGGGAAACGGGGCGGCCCCACAGACATCTCCCGTTCCCAGCCTGGCAGCTGCGGAAAGGGCGGCTGAATGTGTGTGAGGGGCCGCGTGTGTGAGCTGGCCTGTGTGTGTGAGCTGGGCTGTGTGTGTGACTGGGGCTGCATGTGTGAGGGGGCTGCATGTGTGAGCTGGGCTGCGTGTGTGAGGGGCTGTGTGTGTGATGGGCTGTGTGTGTGAGCTGGACTGTGTGTGTGATAGGCTGTGTGTGTGAGCTGGGGTGTATGTGTGAGCTGGCTGCGTGTGTGAGCTGGGCTGTGTATTGAGCTGAGCTGTGTGTGTGATGGGCTGTGTGTGTGAGCTGGGCTGTGTGTGAGCTGGGCTGTGTGTGAAAGCTGGGCTGTGTGTGTGACGGGCTGCTTGTGTGAGCTGCACTGTGTGTGTGTGACGAGGTGCTTGTGTGAGATGGGCTGTGTGTGTGTGACGGGCTGTTTGTGTGAGCTGGGCTGTGTGACTGGGGCTGGGTGTGTGAGCTGGGCTGTGTGTGTAACTGGGGCTGTGTGTGTAAGCTGGGCTTCGTGTGTGAGCTGGGTTGTGTGTGTGACTGGGGTGCGTGTGTGAGCTGGGCTGTGTGACTGGGGTGCATGTGTGAGCTGGGGTGCGTGTAAGCGGGGTTGCGGGTGTGAGGGGCTGCATGAGGGCGGGGCGGTTTCCTGTGAGGCGCAGCACATGGAGTGCGTGGGCAGGCCTCGGCGTGTGGGCGGGTCCGGGTGTGTCTGGGTGGCGTGACGCAGGGACGTAGGTATGCGAAGTGTCGCGGAGGCGTGCGTGTGTGCCGCGTGGGAGCTCGGCGTGGTGGGGCGCCTGCGTTTGCGTGTGGCGGCTGTGGGGTGAGCCCGCCGTCCAATGAGTCAGCCTCCAGAGGCTCCAGGACCGCTGAGCTAACGGCCCAGAATGCAGCCCCGCCCCGGAGCCGTGGGTCCCCGGCCGGGCTGTGCGGTCGCCGGGCCAAGTCCCCACTTGAGCCTGCCTCGGCGGAAGCGCCCGCGGGCGACTCGGCCACCCTGCGCCGGCGCCCCCACCCAGCCGCCCGCCCGCACTTTCCTATCCCGGGGGAGCCCGGATGACTTGGGTCAGCCTCCGCTCGGGGGAACTCTAGAGATTCTAGTCCGGACGGCGCGGCGTGGCAAGGCGCCCCAGGCTGCCTCCCCGGCCCCCGAGGACGTGGGGCCTTGGGGAGTGCCTGGGAGGCCCCAGGCGGGCTTCCCATCTCCTGGACACCCCCAGGCATCCCTCCTAGACGCCCAAGACTCTGAGCCGGACTCCGAATCCCTTCCTGGTCCATCAAGGCGGCCGGCCTGGAGACAGGGGGAAGACGTCACAGGAGATACCCCCACGCCCCAAGGTCCTACTGTGGGTGGACAGGGGGAGGTGTGGGGCGCTAGAGGACGAAAACCCGCGCGCGCGCTCGCCACCCAACACCCGCGAGTGTCCGCCCGGCCGCCTAGGTGCCCGCGGGAGAGAGTCTGGATGGGGCCAGGATCAGCGTTTCTCCAAGCGGGGGAGAGCGCCACGGCCCCCTCTGGCGGTGGCGTTGGCAGCGGCCGAGGAAGGCAAAAGCAAGCGGCTCACAGGAAAACTCCCCACAACGCCCCTTTCGCCTCTACGCACTCACCTGGGGTGCCCTCACTCCCCCACGGGTTTCTGCCGAGCTCCCTAGCCTAGAGCTGATTTCAGGGCTCTCGCCAGGCCCCAGGGACTTCCCCTTATCCAGTCCTAGCACCGCAGCGAATGGGACCCGCAAGTGTAGTGGGAGGGGGCACTCTTACCTAGAGGTGGGGGGGACAGGGAGACACTGGTCCCTTAGCCCGGCTCGGCTCGGTCGCGGTGGCCTCAGGCTTAGGAGGACACTGTTGCCTTTCCCCGGGAGCCTGCTGAGTAGGAGGAGAGCGAGCCTGTCCCGCCCCGCTCCCGCCAGTCCCCGCCCCCGTCCCCCATCCCGTCCGCCTGGCCAGCCAAAGAAGACGCCCTTGTGGGGCTGGAGCCCAAGGTCCCCCCACCCACCCTTTCCCACAGCAGCACCTCCCCCAGCCTGCACAGCGCCCGCTTTGTTCATCTTTGCAGCTGGGCTCTCCACCACCACCACCACCACCACCACCACCACGGCCACCACGGCCACCACCAAGACCACACACCCCCCTCTCCTCCCACCCTGCCCTCCCGACTCTCCTAGACCACCTTCCACTCCTAGGCTTTAACGCGCTTCTGAGAGGGTGTTTTTGACAATCCGTTTCCCCGCCCCCAAACTCTCCCCTCTTTCTTTTTGCCTTTGATGCTGGAAACCTCCACAGGCTCCTAGTGAACCTCCTAAATCGAAGCCCCTACAACATGCTCTCAATATCTCCAGAACATCTACTGAGGGTACGCAGGTCTTCTCCCTGTCACCCCCTCCCCTCCTCGCCCCATTCTAAGCCCCACCATGAAGAGCTGTAAATGGGATTGATAACCACGCACATCAGGCTTCACAGACTTTCTCAAGGATAGGCACAAGAAGACACGTTAAAGTACCATGCAAACTCCAAAGCACAGGAAAGCGGAATGGAATTATCATCTTGCACCCATGGAGCTCCACACCCATCCACGCCGACAGACCTGCTGGTTACAGATTGGGATATGGAGGCAGGCTGTAGACTTACAGTTGAGCACACCAACCTGTAGTAGGAGTGGGAGTTAATAAGGAAGAGAAGGAAGCACTAAACACTTAAAAGCGGCCCCCAAATTGAGCTAGGTTGAAGTCATTCTCCATCTCAACCTCCACCCCGAAATCCAATGCTGACAGTGGATCCTTACCGTGCAAAGCCAGCTCTTGGCCCAGGAGACTGGCTGGGGAGACCCTAGGGAGCTGAACTCAGCTAGACTTCTGGACTTCTTTGACCTGCACTAGAGGGACCCTGGAGACTCTTCTTCACTGAAGGAAGGAGCAGAAAGCCTGTAAGTCTGGTCTAAATTCCAGCTGGGGTGGATAGCAAAAAATAATTTTTCCTCTTTGAGAGGGACAAGTGCTGTTCTGATTCAATGAGTTTAGTTAGTGCTGTCTCTCCCTAACCCAGGAACAGCAGGAGGCTGAACTACAGGAATCTCTGGTCACTCATTGACAGGGCTGGCCTTAGCAGGGGGCCCCCCACGGCTGGAGACTGAAGCTGACCAGGGCCAAGCAGCAGACAAGGAAGGGGAGGGGAGAGGCCTCCCTTTGCTGCCACCTGCTATAGCTAATGGAGGTGGAACACTCAAGCTCCAGAATATGCTGTGGGTACCAGGAAGTCCTAGGATGTGAGGAGCGAGACTCTTAATTTTTCCTTTCTTCATATTGTTTGAAGTCATGAAAGTAATTGTGGTGAACCTTCATGAGGCAGATCACAAAGGTAATAGCCCATTCGGGTATGTAAAAAAACGAAAAAAGAAAAAACCCAAACTGTTGTATCCCATGTGCCAAGACCCAGCACTGAGGGGAGGGGTCCAGATTGTGGTATCTCAGAGGCTTTTCACTTCGTTCTGTTTCACCACCCCCAGCTCCTCTTTACTGTACTGGGCAGGAGGAGTTTCAGGGAATAATCAAGCCTGCCATGGAGGCAGCAGATGCTGAGGCAGAGGGTCGAAACAGCACCCAACTTCTCTCACTGTCCTCCCAACACAGGGACCAGCTGACCCCATGATAAAGGCGCTGTGCAATGTGTCCTCTCTCCTGTTGTGTCAGGCCTCTATGTTCCCACAGTTAGAGCACTCAGGGGACTAAAGACCTACCGCCCCCACTCTTCATCCCCGCCCCGCTCCACATCTGGAGCCCATCAAAAAACTCAGTGCTCTCTCATAGTTACGCAAGAGGTCGAGCAGCTGGGAGCTCAGGAAAGGAGGAGGAGGAGAGGGAAAGAAAGCAGAAAACAGCTTTCCAGGCTTGCTTCAGACTTTCCGAAGTGGAAGCAGGGGGAGAGGGCAAAGCCTGGGTGTGGAAGGAAGGGTGGATTTTTCTAAGGCCCTCTGCATTGGTTATGAATGTCAGGAGTGGATTTCCATACTCCTGCTTTTGCCTTGGCACATTCCCCACTTTGTCCCACCTCTCAAATTGTACTCCCTCTAGCCCCAGAGAGGCGATTATTGCTCATACAGCATGCAATCCTTGTAGATACACACCCTCTTCCAGAAAGCTATCCCTTTCTGGCCTCTGGATCCTGAAGTCACCATCATTGGTGTAGGCATGGTGGTAGCAATGACCCTGCAACAACTTGGGGAAAAGCTCAAAGCTGTCTTTTCAGCTTGCCTTAGAAATTGCAGTCTGCTTCTACCCAAAGCTAACACTCATTCAAGCTGAGTGGGAAATTTGGGGAGGGCAGAAAACTGGTCTTGTGTACCTCCAAGGCTAAGGGCTTTCCTAATGAGCTGAAAAGAACAAGCATTCATTTGGGCAAAAGAATGGGAAACAAGACCTATTTCGATTTCTCTCATTGTCTTGAATTTCTAATGCTTCTTTCAAACAGCCCCTGTCCTGGTTTGGTAATCAATCTGATCAGAGAGTACACCTAGGGCAGCTTTCCAGAATTGGTTTAGACCCTAAATAACCACTTAGCCCCTTCCCTAAGAACAGCAGGTCAAATAACTTTGTTGGGGGGTGGGAGAAGTGGCCCAAGCTTCTGAAAACTCTAATAGCTTGACTTGTGATTGTGTGAGGGAAAACAGCCTGGTTTGGAAAGATAGTCTAATTTTCCTAAAGGCCTACCTCCGTATCAATCACCAACTCCCCAGGATAAGACGTTAAGACGTTTGTAGTGTTGCTATCTGCCCTTGGGTAACAGCAATGCACAGCAACAAACCTACTTGTGGATCTTCTAAGACGAGGGAATTTGGGGTGAGGGGGTTGTAATAAGACAGATGTGCATAGCAAAAGAAAATCATTTGTGAGATTTTGCTTGTGATTTCTCTAAAGCCTACAAGACAGAAGCCATATTCACTACTCTCATATAGATCCATGTTTAGTACTAGCTGTGGTTAACACTTGTCTAACTTGAAAAAAAAAAAAAAGGCTTTGCAAGCAGGTATAGTCATTGCTTCTAGTTAGACTTTAATCTTCTTGAGGATGACTTTTTCCATTTTTCTCCTGTCTCCTTCCAATAAGCCCTGCCAGATGTGAAGTTTAATAAAAAGCTATTCTATGGCAACCCTGTAAATCTCAGACCCCACCTACAGTGTGAACAACTTTAAAACTGTTCACAATTTAAAAATTAATTGGAGGGCAAAGTTTCCCATCAGAGATGCATGGGTTGACAAATTTGAAGCTACAGTGAGTAAAGGAATGACAGACCTTAATCGTTTCATTCGAGTAAGGCTACAGTCTCACTCAGAGAGCTAAGCCACACTTGAGCAACATTAGACCAGATACTTTTTCACCAAGGAAAAATCAGAATCTTAGCTTTCAACATTAAATTAAAAATTTCTCATCCCAGATACTTATTAATAAGTGAGAATAATTTGCCTTCCAATGTTTTGACACTCAACAGTTTTTCCAAGTTAAATTTTAAAAAAGCATAAGAAAGTAAGCAGCTCTGGCCAGGTGTGGTGGCTCACGCCTGTAATCCCAGCACTTTGGGAGGCCGAAGCGGGGAGATCACAAGGTCAGGAGTTCAAGACCAGCCTGGCCAACGTGGTGAAACCCTGTCTCTACTAAAATACAAAAAAAATTAGCCGGGCATGATGGCGGTTGCCTATAATCCCAGCTACTTGGGAGGCTGACGCAGGAGAATCACTTGAAGCTGGGCGATGGTGGTGGTTGCAGTGAGCCGAGATCGCGCCACTGCACTCCAGACTGGGCAGCTGAGCGAGACTGTCTCAAAAAAAAACCAAAAAAAAAAAACAAACCAAAAAACAAAAAACAAAAACAAAGTGGCTTTACCCAAGGGAATTATCAACAGTTCCCAAAAATTGTTCCCATTATCCCTCATCCCTGGAACACTTCTCATCACGGTCTAATGGGGAAGAGAAGACTCCAGGATTAAAGATGCAGCCTGACTTTTCTGACTCTCCAACTGCCATCTGACAAAATTAAGACTCCAATCCCCCAAAAGGCCAGAAGTAGCATCAGATTCAAAAGCTACACTGTCAGGAGTGCATGTATCAAATGCAGAAAAATACACAAGGAAGCACAATACATATAATATGGAGAAAAGGCAATGAATACTCTCAGAGATTATTTTCTCTTAAAAAAAACATGTCATTGGGCCGGGTGCGGTGGCTCAAGCCTGTAATCCCAGCACTTTGGGAGGCCGAGGCGGGTGGATCACGAGGTCAGGAGATCGAGACCATCCTGGCTAACATGGTGAAACCCCGTCTCTACTAAAAATACAAAAAACTAGCCGGGCGTGGTGGCGGGCGCCTGTAGTCCCAGCTACT
>NC_037682.1:110101438-110129086 GCF_003255815.1 Theropithecus gelada | reverse complement strand
TTTTTTTTTTTTTTTTTGCAGGAATTTTGTCTTCCAAATAAAAAAACTTTCATTCTTTGGTTATAAATCAAGTGACAGCAAGGCCTTAAAAAACCATGTGTTGGCCGGGCGCGGTGGCTCAAGCCTGTAATCCCAGCACTTTGGGAGGCCGAGACGGGTGGATCACGAGGTCAGGAGATCGAGACCATCCTGGCTAACACGGTGAAACCCCATCTCTACTAAAAATACAAAAAAAAACTAGCCGGGCGAGGTGGCGGGCGCCTGTAGTCCCAGCTACTCCGGAGGCTGAGGCAGGAGAATGGCGGGAACCCGGGAGGCGGAGCTTGCAGTGAGCTGAGATCCGGTCACTGCACTCCAGCCCGGGCTGCAGAGCAAAACTCCGTCTCAAAAAAAAAAAAAAAAAAAAAAAAAAAANAAAAAAAAAAAATCCAAAGGAACAGTTCACACATTTCCATTGCTTTGCCTACCTAAAGGACAGAGTTTGCAACAGAATTGGCTCATGATTATTTGTACTAATAAAGGGAGCTGTGACATAAATAACCCCCAAATAATTTCCATTTGTAATAGAATGATTTTTTTTTTTTTTTTTGCAGGAATTTTGTCTTCCAAATAAAAAAACTTTCATTCTTTGGTTATAAATCAAGTGACAGCAAGGCCTTAAAAAACCATGTGTTGGGTGTTTTGGTAAATCAATTTTAAAATATATAAGGTTAAAAAAAACAGGCAACTAAGTGTTTATGAACCCTGCACAATCCACAAGTACTTTTTTACGTATTAATATTCAATTTCTTTACTTTGTCTGATCTAGAGAGGAAAACTGAGGTAAAGCGATAAAGAATTTGACCACGATCACACAATGAATTAGAAAAGGAATTCCTGTAGAAGACATCAGCTTTTTTCTGAGCTTTATCTGACTACAAAAAGCCATGCTACCTGTCTGGCATCCTATACATGTTCCTACTGTCCTACCACTTTCCCTATACATGTTCTCAACTAAAATGGAGTACCTGTATGTTACAGTAATTTTTCTTGGAGACAAAGGAAACTTGAACAGGGAAGAAGTCATTAGGCTGCCCAGCAATGCTAAACTCCAGGCTGCCACTCTTATTTTTGGCATCAATCACAGGCAGGCACCACTCTAGGGTATTTCGTCGACTGTCATGTCGATACTCCCCATCGATCTCACCGATAACAGGCGCGCCGACACCAGACCTGTTGTAAGAAACATTCTGGTCAAGGTAGCTGTTCAGAGCTGGAACTCTACCAAGGAAAACCAACCCCAAATTTGATTACGATCCTCAAATTCTGCCTTCTAGGACTACAATTTCAGGAAAAAAAAAAAAGGCTCCCTAATAACTTCAAGGATCAAACAATGAAGTCCTAGCGCCTTGGCTAAGAGTTTCACTCAATTCCCTCTGTAGATACAGTTAATATGCAAAAATAGGCATTTGGCAGATACGTCTATGGCTGCTACAATTTATGGATTAGATCTGGGGACTGCGACCAACAAATGTGTTAAGATGGCTATGTTTCCAAAAACCCTGCTGCCTTGTAAATAAGGAATTTTAACATAATGTAGCACTCTTTATAGGAGACAATAGGGAAACAAGCAGGTTGATTTGGGGGGAAACTCTAAACATCAATAATGGAGATGAATGGAGGCCTCTGAGAGAATTTATTTTGTTTTGTTTTTGAGACAGAGTCTCGCTCTGTCGCCAGGCTGGAGTACAGTGGCGCGATCTCAGCTCACTGCAACCTCTGCCTCCCCAGTTCCAGCGATTCTCCTGCCTCAGCCTCCCAAGGTGCTAGGACTACGGGTGTGCACCACTATGCCCAGCTAATTTCTGTATTTTTAGTAGAGGCAGGGTTTCAACATGTCGGCCAGGATGGTCTCAATCTCTTGACCTTGTGATCTGCTTGCCTCGGCCTCCCAAAGTGCTGGGATTATAGGTATGAGCCACCGCACTCGGCTGAGAATTTGTTTTTAAAGATTTCAGAATGTTTCAAACTTACTGAAGTTGACACCAATGGGTTTATTTGATTTACAATCCAGTAAATGGACTTTTATTTGATAAGTGAAAGCACAATTACCCCTGGGGCAAATGGAAACATGATGGGAGAAACAGATCCATAGCTGTCCTTAATCTGCAAGAGAAGCAGGGCTAGTTAAGATTTACTCTGCACCCCTACACACGGCTGACAGGCAGTGTCACCTACTCCTACACATTCTAAATTTACTGGCTTTTAATTCACCAGTGACACTCAATGTTTATATTAGGGATAGGGTAAATAAGGGAGACAAAGTAAACTTTACGAGTGGCGTAAGACTATTAATTCTTTCCTATCAATTTCAGGGTCCTGGTTCTTTTATGTTCTTTCTCTGTGCACGTCCTCTAATTCTGATTCTGATCTCTTCTAATTTGATCAGTTCTAGACAATGGGAGTAAAATATTGTATAAGGGTCTCTTCTGGAGACCATTGCAAAACTGAACTAGAATACAGGAAACCACCACAACCACAATTATAGGGTAGACAGGCCTCAAAATTGTGGCATTCTATAAATAGTCCAGTAAACGAAATCTTGACAAACAAAACTCTACCTGTCACCAACGCCCAAGTCCTACAACGGTCCAAGGCAGCCATCTACTGTTCTGAAGCAATAACCATACTGTAGAGGATAAGATGGTTACCCATTAAAGGGGATACTAGTAATAAAGCATGTTTTAAAAAGTGGAACTAAGAATGACTAAAACCAGACCTGATAATGTAAAGGCCTGAATTATCAAAAAGAGAAGAAAAATATGAATTAAATTAGTACCATTTTCTCTGCAGCAATAACTGAGCAATATAACAGTAAAGATACACTAAGGATACACTTACTGGTACTCATAATTAGACCCTGTGCTTAATCATGAGGGCTGATGGGCAGGTGAAAGGAGCTAGGATTTACTGGTGAAGTAATAACTGCATGCTCACTGGAAATGCTACTAAACAGATAAGGTAGATACCATTTCCAGATGATCCTAGAGAGTGGGACACTTAGGGTGTACAACAAAAGCTTACTGGAACTCAACTTCTGGGGTTGAAAGACATTTTTGTTATCTTGATTATGGTGGTGGTTTCACAGGTGTAAACATGCCAAGACTGCACAATTAAAATATGTGTAGCTTGTTGTATATAAATTATGCTCCAAAAGGGCTGTTAGGAAATTTACTGTAACTAATGTAGACATCTTGTTTAACAAGAATCAACAGTTCCCTTGAACACACTCTCATCTTTAGTGAAAGTTTAGAAAGCACGTGAAAATAAAACATTCAGCCTGATAGACTCAATTTCTTTGAAAGTTGCAAAACAGAAAGCTTGACTGAGAAATGGCTCCTCCTTCTGGAAACCTTCATTACTACACAAACAAGCTGAGGGCCAACATCTAAAACCGGCTCCAGGCCAGGTGCAGTGGCTCAAGCCTGTAATCCCAGCACTTTGGAAGGCCAAGGCAGGTGGATCATTTTGAGGCCAGGAGTTTGAGACCAGCCTGGCCTCAAAGGTGAAACCCCATCTCTATTAAAAATACAAAAATTAGGCTGGGTGTGGTGGCTCATGCCTGTAATCCCAGCACATTGGGAGGCCGAGGCGGGTGGATCACAAGGTCAGGAGATCGAGACCATCCTGGCCAAATATAGTGAAATCCCGTCTCTACTAAAATACAAAAAAAATTAGCCGGGTGTGGTGGCCCGTGCCTGTAGTCCCAGCTACTTGGGAGGCTAAGGCAGGGGAATTGCTTGAACCAGGAGGCAGAGGTTGCAGTGAGCCGAGATCGTGCCACTGCACTCCAGCCGGCAACAGAGCGAGACTCCATCTCAAAAAAATAAATAAATAAAATAAAATTAGCTGGGTGTGGTGGCACATGCCCGTAATCTCAGCTACTTGGGAGGCTGAGGCATGAGAATCTCTTGAACCTGGGAGGCGGAGGTTGCAGTGAGCCAAGATTGCACCACTGCACTGCAGCCTGGGCGACAGAGTGAGACTCTGTCTCAAAAAAATTAAAATAAAAACAGCCAGGCACGCTGGCTCACGCCCGTAATCCCAGCACTTTGGGAGGGCAGGGCTGGTGGATCACCGGAGGTCAGGAGTTTCAGACCAGCCTGGCCAACATGGTGAAACCCCGTCTCTACTAATAATACAAAAATTATCTGGGCAGGGTGGCACATGCCTGCAATCCCAGTTACTCAGGAGGCTGAGGCAGAAGAATCACTTGAACCCAGGTGGTGGTGGTTGCAGCGAGCTGAGACGGCACCACTGCACTCCAGCCTGGGCAACAAGAGCAAAACTCTGTCTCCAATAAAAATAAAAAATAAAAACAGCTCCAGATCTACAACTGGCTTGTTTGTTCAATTTGGTTTTAAAGTCAGTAAAATCCATCCATTCAAAGTGCTCAATGTATTTCAACAAGTGTGTGCAGTAAGCACCACCACAATCAAGTCACAGAACAATTCTTGGCTGGGTGTGGTGGCTCACGCTTATAATCCTAGCATTTGGGAGGCCAACGCGGGCAGATCACTTGAGCTCAGGAGTTTTGAGATCAGCCTGCACAACACAGCAAAACCCTGTATCTACAAATAATACAAAAATTAGCCAAGCGTGGTGGTATGCGCCTGCAGTCCCAGCTACTTGGGAGGGTGAGGCAGGAGGATAGCCTGAGCCTGGAAGGTGGAGGGTGCAGTAAGCTGAGATCGTGCCAGTGACCTCCAGTGACAGAGAGAGACTCTCAAAAAAAAATTTCTTTGCTTTACTTATTTATAAATATGAAATGTTTCATAAAGTTGTATGTCAGCCTTGCACACGGGCCATGCTAATCTTCTCTGCTTCCAATTTTAGTACCTGTGCTGCCAAAGCAAACACAAGTCCTAGAACATTCCTATCATTCCCAAAAGTTCCCTTGTGCCCCTCTGAAGTGAAGTACCTTCTTCTCTACCTCCTCATTTTTATTCAATAGTATTACCTTTTCCAGAAAGTCAAAGAACTGGAATCACATAACATGCAGCCTTTTATATCTGGCTTCTTTCACAACTAGCTTTTTTAAGAATCAAGTATCTCTGAATGGACCGTCAGGTCAGGTAGGTGCTGACTCCAAAATGAGTTCCAAAAGACCAGTTCTGTAAGTCCAACATAGGGGACACGGGCACAGCACTTACGGGAGTGGGATGGTGATAATCACGTCATTCAGTTCTAAATTATCTTCTTGTAGCTCATATTCTATGTTGACATCACAGCCATTTCCACTCTCCGAGGGCCAGCAATTAACTGAGAAGAAAGCAAAGCAGTCATACTAGAATATTAGAAAAAGATGGCTGGGTGTGGTGGCTCATGCCTATAATCCCAGCGCTTTAGACAACCAAGGTGGTAGTATCAAGGTGGGAGGATTGGTTGAGGCCATGAGTTCAAGACCAGCCTAGGCAACAAAGTGAGACTCCACCTCTCCAAAAAAAAAAAAAAAAAAAAAAGCCAGGGGTGGTGGCACTTCCCTGTTCTCCTAGCTACTCAGGAGGCTGAGGTGGGAGATCAGCTGAGCCCAGGAATTGTAATGAGCCATGATCACACCACTGCATTCCAGCCTGGGTGACAGACAGAGGGAGTCTGTGTCTTTTAAAAAAAAATTAGCTGGATGTGGTGGCATGTGCCTGTAGTCCTAGTCCCAGCTACTCAAGAGGCTGAGGCAGGAGGATGGCTTAAGTCCAGGAGTTTGATGCTGCAGTGAGCTATGATCGCCCCACTGTACTCTAGCCTGGGCAACAGAAGACGACCTTGTCTCTAAAACAATAACAACAACAAAACCACAATGGTTTCAAAATAAAAGCTAGTAAAAATGAAAACTAATGATAAAAATATACAAAATGCAGCACCAGGTCCATTTCAAAAGAAAGTCATTTTGTCAAAAAGAACTTTGCTATGGCAATAAAAATAAAAGTGTACAAGCAAGGGCTATTTCCAGTTCTCAATGCAAACTAGCTTAGTGGGACTGGCCAGAGGCACTTACTTGTCAGTGGAATAAAAGATTCCTCTGTGGTTTGTAGTCTCCACTTTAGCACCCCTACGTCACTGTTGACTGGAAATGACTTCTCTGGATTCTTCAGGCCAATTAGAGACTCTGCAGTGAAAAGTTTTTTATCCACATTTGGATGGGTCTAGAATGAGAAGGAAAGGAAAACTCCTGAGGTTCAGACAGACAAGAAACAACCCCTCTCTAGGCTTATATGGCCCATAATCCAAACATCTAAAATAGAGTACCTAACAAATTCCAATTCTTTTTCATTTTGAAGAAAGATTTCCCTTCTTCAAAGACTTTTAAAATAATTTAAGATATTTAAAAACCAGTAATTTAAAAAAATAATAATTTCAACTCTAAAAGCCATTATAGAACAAGTTTGCACCTGAAAAAGTTAAAAGACCATTAACCAAGTCCTTTCCAAAAATACTTCACATGGAGCAGGTTCATGGTAGGGCCAGGTTTGCCAAGCAGAAGGTTCTAGTAAGACCCTGATCAGCTGCCTGGGTCAAATAGCATTTTTGGCCTTATATAAAGTAGCAGAAAAGGGCAAGCTCTGTGTAAAGTCTAGTTGCAATTTTGCCTAGAGACTTAAAGTTGTTAAAATCCAAGCCAATTAAGATAGTCTTATCTTTTTTTTTTTTTTTTTTTTTTTGAGACGGAGTCTCGCTGTGTCACCCAGGCTGGAGTGCAGTGGCGCGATCTCGGCTCACTGCAAGCTCCGCCTCCCGGGTTTACGCCATTCTCCTGCCTCAGCCTCCGAGTAGCTGGGACTACAGGCGCCCGCCACCATGCCCGGCTAGTTTTTTGTATTTTTAGTAGAGACGGGGTTTCACCATGTTAGCCAGGATGGTCTCGATCTCCTGACCTCGTGATCCACCCGCCTCGGCCTCCCAAAGTGCTGGGATTACAGGGTTGAGCCACCGCGCCCGGCCTAGTCTTATCTTTTTAAAAGAAATTGTTTTTGGGGAGGTTGAGGTGGGCGGGGCATTGGAGGTCAGGAGTTTGACATCAGCCTGGCCAACATGGCAAAACCCCATCTCTACTAAAAATACAAAAGTTAGCTGGGGCCGGACATGATGGCACATGCCTGTAATCCCAGCTATTTGAGAGGCTGAGGCAGAAGAATGGCTTGAACCCGGGAGGCAGAGGTTGCAGTGAGCCGAGATCACACCATTGCACTCCAGCCTAGGCAAGAAGAGTGAAACTCCATCTCAATAAATACATAAATACATAAATAAATAAATAAATGAATAAATAGCTGGGTGTGGTGGTGCACACCTATAGTCCCAACTACTATGGAGGCTGAGGAGGGAAGGATTGCTTGAGCCCAGGAGGTTGAGGCTGCAGCGAGCCAAGGCTGTGCCGCTGCACTCCAGTCTGCATCACAGAGAGAGACTCTGTGTCAAAAAAAACAAAACAAAACAAAAACAAAAACAAAAATACCCAGAAGGGCTGGGCATGGTGGCTCATGCCTATAATCCCAACACTTTGGGATGATGACGTGGGCGAATCACAAGGTCAAGAGTTTGAGACCAGCCTGGCCAACATGGTGAAACCCCGTCTCTACTAAAAGTAAAAAAAATTAGCTGGGCGTGGTGGCAGGTGCCTGTAATCCCAGCTACTTAGGAGGCTGAGACAGGAGAACTGCTTGAACCCGGGAGGCAGAGGTTGCAGTGAACCAAGATCGTACCACTGCACTCCAACCTGGGTGACAGAGAGAGACTCCATCTCAGAAAACAACAACAACAACAAAAAAAACCGAAATCACTTTTGGATAGCACTTTACAAGCCAGCAAAAATGTTGTCAAATAATATAAGCACTGCTTCCAAAAGACAATTCTGTGCTGACTACGGGAGGGAAAGTAGACAAAAACACTCTTCCCTAAAAAGGCTTTGTTCTTGTGACGAGATGTTAAGCTAAATGAAATGTGACAAGAACACCTGTAATATAAAGAAGGGCTCATATATATCTCTATCCAATAGTTGGAACACACACACTTATACTGAAAGGATTTTATGTACTTTTCAAATACATCATTAGATACTGCCCTTCAGTTAACAAAACAAGCACTGGTAGTTTAATAGCAGAATGAGTAAATTTCGCATTGTGCCACCATGCCTGGCTAATTTTTTAAGTTTTTGTAGAGACAGGGTCTTGTTGCTCAGCCCTCATTGCTCAGGCTGTTCTTGAACTCCTGGGCTCAAGCGATCCTTTGGCCTCAGCCTCTCAAAGTGTTGGTATTATAGGCGTGAGCCACCACAGCTGTCTTAAAGCCTTGTTTTTTTAAAAACTATATTTCAAGCAAGATCCTAAGTGATTAATTTACTGTTTTCATAACAGCAAAAAATAAACATCTCTTTGTACCTTTTGCTAGTGAGTATGAAGTCATTTATTAGATTTCAAAATGACCTTTTATTCAGTTCCAATATTTAAAAGCCATCCTAACACAGCTGCTTTACTCACTCTCAGGTAGCTACTGTATGCAATAAATCAACTTCTTTCCTATGCATTTAGAGTGATGCTAGTTATATAACTTAAATAATTTTCTGTGGTTCATACTGGGAACTCTAGTTGACAAAGACTATAATAGGTAGACAAAGTGTTAACACTCCCTATCAAAAGCTTCTACACACCTGTAGCTGCACCCCTTTCTTATCTTCATTTTCCACATGAAGACGAATTCGGCCATATTTGTCATCTGAGATCCTAAGCATGATCATGCCATGCAACTCCATATTCTGTAATCCTCCGTCTCGTCCACAGGTTAATGTGATCTTTTCTTCAATCTTCATATGTACACTACAAAGAGAAAGTAATACATTTGTTCAGAAAGGTAGAAACCAATGGCCGGGCACGGTGGCTCATGCCTATAATCCCAGCACTTTGGGAGGCCAAGGTGGGCAGATCACCTGAGGTCGGGAGTTCGAGATTAGCCTGACCAACATGGAGAAACCCCATCTCTACTAAAAATACAAAATTAGCCAGGCGTGGTGGTGCATGCCTGTAGCCCCAGCTACTTGGGAGGCTGAGGCAGGAGAATCCTTGAACCAGGAGGCAGGGGTTGCGGTGAGCTGAGATTGTCCCATTGCACTCCAGCCTGGGCAACAAGAGTGAAACTCCATCTCAAAAACAAAACAAAACAAAAGAAAAAAGAAAGGTAGAAACCAGAAATCCCTTTCTCCAAGGTCTAATGATTAGCCATCAACAACGTTTTTTTAAAGGTGCTACTGCTATAGCTATAAACATTCAAAAGACGATACCCCTTTGATACAGCAATTCAACAGACAAATTCTCATCTGTGCAAAACAATCTGCTAAGTTATTCACTGAAGAATTGTTTTTAATGGCAAAGTTTAGAAACGAATGTCTGCCACTGGGGGCTGCTTAAATAAAGGCATATCCACGGGCGCAGTGGCACACACCTGTAATCCCAGCACTTTGGGAGGCCAAGGTGGGCGGATCATGAGGTCAGGAGATCGAGACCATCCTGGCTAACACGGTGAAACCCCATCTCTACTAAAAATACAAAAACAAAATTAGCCGGGTGTGGTGATGGGCACCTGTAGTCCCAGCAACTCAGGAAGCTGAGGCAGGAGAATGACATGAACTCAGGAGGTGGAGCTTGCAGTGAGCTGAGATCACAACACTGCACTCCAACCTGGGCAACAGAGCAAGACTCCACCTCAAAAAAAATAGAAAATAAAAAATAAAGGAATATTCACCCAAATGAATAGTAGGCAATGGTGAGAAAACAACTGAAAAAATGTTCTATTTGAAAATATTTTCAAGCTTAAAAAAATTAAAATTATACAAGGAAGACATATATACCCTTTTCCAGATTCACCTATTGTTAACATTTACCCTATTTGTTTTATAATTTGCATATGTGTGTCTCTCTCTCTAAACATTATATATGTATGTTATACATTTGATTTTTTTCCCCTGAACCATTAAGAAGCAGATTATATACATCACGGCACTTTGCCCCTAAATACTTCACTGCTTATTTTTATAAGATTAGGGATATTCTGTTACATAATCAATCACAGTACCATTATTAACTACACAAATTTACACTGATACTTTTTTTTTAGCTTTTTGTTGTTGTTTTGAGATAGAGTTTCACTCTTGTTGCACAGCTGGAGTGCAATGGTGCAATCTCGGCTCACTGCAACCTCTGCCTCCCGGGTTCAAGTGATTCTCCTGTCTCAGTCTCCTGCATAGCTGGGATTTCAGGCGCCTGCCACCACACCCGGTTCAATTTTGTATTTTTAGTAGAGTCAGGGTTTTACCATATTGGCCAGGCTGGTCTTGAACTCCTGACCTCAGGTGATCTGCCCGCCTGGGCCTCCCAAAGTGCTGGGATTACAGATGTGAGCCACCGCCCCCAGCCTGTTGTTGTTTAAGAGATAGATCTTGCTATGTTGCCCAGGCTGGAGTGCAGTGGCTATTCAGAGGCACAATCACAGTTCACTATAACCTTGAACTCCTGGTCTCAAGCAATCCTCCTATCTCGGCCTCCTGAGTAGCAAGGATTATAGCCATGTGCCATCATGCCAGGCTAACACTGATATAATAATTGTATCCAATCTATCAATCATATGCCAATTTCATCAGTTGACCTAATAATATTTTTAATAGTAGTTGTGATATTATGATATACATATGTACTGGTTTTCATCCATGGTTCGTGGCTCATAACTCCCATATCCCTTATTATACATAATGTTGGGGCACTTTAGGCCTCAGGAGCAGCCCTCAGAAAACAGAATCTCTCTTTGATCTTCTCCTGCCCTCCTTTCACCCGCCCAAGGCAGGACTCTAATCTCCAAAAGGGGTCCTGCACCATATCCTGGAGGAAGATTAATGTTGCACAGAGAGGCCAAGAATCTGGACAGGCCTTGCTGGGTTTCCCCACTCAGCCTATCAGTATTAGGTCATACCCTTTGTCCAATCACATTTCTGCACACCTGTCAATTATGCCTATCCAATGAAGTCTCCATAAAAGGCTCAAGAGGACAGGGTCTGGGAAGCTTCTGGACAGCTGAACACATGGAGGCTTACAGGAAGATTAACAAGGTCTCATCCATTTTCCAAGAGAGTGGCGTACCCCTGCTCCCTGGGGACAGAAGCTCCTGCACCCAAGACCCTCCTAGACCTTGCCCTATGTATATCTCTTCATCTGGCTGCTTATTTGTGTCCTTTAAAATATCCTCTGTAACAAATTGATAAATGTCAAGTAAGTTTCCCTGAGTTCTGTGGGGTGCTCTAGCAAATTAATTGAACCCAAAGACGGGGTCGTGGGAGGCCAAACTTGAGGTCAGTAAGAAGTTCTGAAAGCCTGGACTTATGACTGGTGGGAAGGAAGAATCAGTCTTGGGGGACTGAACTCTCAACCTGTAGAATCTGAGGCTATTCCCAGGTAGATAGCATCAGAATTGAACTGAATGGGAGGACACCAGCTGGGTGTGACTGCTTGATGTGTGCAGAAAAACCTAAACACACTGGATAACAGAAGTCTTCTGTGTTGATTGTTGCTGTTGAATGAGAAAATAGAAAAAAAGAAACAGTTTGAGTTGTTTTTTCTACACTACAGTAGTAGAGGATCCAGTCTAGGTAAGGTATTGCATTTACCCTAGTTTCAAATAAAGAAATTCTTATCTCCAAAATAATTAAGTGAAAAATGCAATTGGAAGATGTGTCTAGTTTTACTGTTTTGCATAAAAGGGGGAAAAATAGACACACTGTATACACATGTTTTTTATTAATCTATATATCACAGACCACCCCCCTCAGAAGGATACAAAAAAAACTCTGTTAACACTAGTTGTCTCCAAAATGAGAAACTGGCATGGTTGCGTGAGAGAAAGACTTCTGACTGTTAACAACTTTTGAATTTTATACTATATTAAAGTACAATCCAATTTTAAAAAGATTAAAAAGTGCTGCTGTTACAGGCAATCACTAAGTACAATCTATTCATATTCAGTAATAGAAATATGTTTGGTTGGATGAACTACAGAGGCTACAAAGAATATTTTGTTATCCTACCCTGTTCCCTGTTCCAACCTCTTAGGTCTTCCTAGAAACAAAGGCATCAGAGTCAAGATCATAAAGGAGTGTATCTTAAGACAATGCATGGCACCATTTTACCTTCAAAAAAGTTTGCTCTGTGCTCAAGAGGCATTTTATCATTTAGAAAAAAGAGTGTCTCAAATTCTCTGTAATATGTGATCTCCAACATCTTTTTTTTTTTTTTTTGGAGACAGAGTCTCACTCTGTCGCCCAGGCTGGAGTGCAGTCACTTGGCTCACTGCAACCTCTGCTTCCCAGGTTCAAGCAATTCTCTTGCCTCAGCCTCCTGAGTAGCTGGGACTACAGGCATGCGCCACCACACCCACCTAATTTTTGGTATTTTCATGGAGAAGGGGTTTTTTGTATTTTAGTGGAGACGGGTTTTCACCATGATGCCCAGGGCGGTCTCATGAACTCCTGGGCTCAGGCAATCTGCCCACCTCAGCCTCCCAAAGTGCTAGGATTACAGGTGTGGGCCACTGCACTCAGGAACATCTTTTTATTTTTTTATTTTTTTATTTTTTTTTTGAGACGGAGTCTCGCTCTGTCGCCCAGGCTGGAGTGCTGTGGCCAGATCTCAGCTCACTGCAAGCTCCGCCTCCCGGGTTCCCGCCATTCTCCTGCCTCAGCCTCCCGAGTAGCTGGGACTACAGGCGCCCGCCACCTCGCCTGGCTAGTTTTTTGTATTTTTTAGTAGAGACGGGGTTTCACCGTGTTAGCCAGGATGGTCTCGATCTCCTGACCTCGTGATCCGCCCGTCTCGGCCTCCCAAAGTGCTGGGATTACAGGCTTGAGCCACCGCGCCCGGCCTAGGAACATCTTTTTAAAAGTGTGAAGCCTGTCTCACTCAAAGCAACCACTAGGAAGAGCACAGCGGCTTTAGTGAATCAAGAAATTTATCCCAGTGTAACCCTGTTCATTTCATACAGAACAGGGCATATAAAGAGTAAATACTTGGCTGAGCGTGGTGGCTCATGCCTATAATCCGAGCACTTCTGGGAGGTGGAGGCAGGCGGATCACTTGAGGTCAGGAGTTCGAGACCAGCCTAGCCAACACGGCAAAACCCCATCTCTACTAAAAATAAGAAAATTAGCCAGGCGTGATGGTGTGCCCCTGTAATCCCAGCCACTTGGGAGGCTGAGGCAGGAGAATTGCTTGACCCCAGGAGGTAGAGGTTGCAGTAAGTCAAGATCGTGCCATTGCACTTCAGTCTGAGAGACAGAGAAAGACTCTGTCTCCAAAAAAAAAAAAAAAAAAAGCAAGAAAGAAAAAGAGTAAATACTCCTCCTTTATGCACACCTGATAGAGGTATCCTCCTGGTATTATCTTTCACTTGACCTCAAAACCATCAGCAACAGTAGAAGGTCTGACTTCAAGACGAGAAATCTGAGTCATGAATATGTGAACTTGATAACTACCACTTAAAAAAGCCAGTACCACAGTCCTGAGATAGAGATGAATCAAAATATTCCATACCGGCTTCAAATATTTGAACTGCAAAAGATGGCTGGGCATGGTGGCTCAGGCCTGTAATCCCAGCATTTTATGAGGCCGAGGCAGGCAGATTGCTTGAGTCCAGGAGTTCGAGACCAGCCTGGGCAACAAGGCGAAACCCCATCTCTACCAAAATACAAAAATTAGCCCAGCATGGTGGTGCATGCCTGCAGGCCCAGCTACTTGGGAGGCTGAGGTGGGAGAATCACTTGAGCCTGGGAGGTAGAGCTTGCAGCAAGCCGAGATTGCACCACTGCACTCCAGCCTGGGTGACAGAGTGAAACTCCATCTCAAAAAAATAAATAAATAAAATAAAAATGCAAAATATATTAATTTGCTATTAAAGATATCTACAAGTTTTGGATTAAAGATTAGTTCTACTTAAGAGTTTTTAATTATAAAAAGTCATGCCAAAACACAGTCTGGGGTCACTATAGCTCTAGTCCCCTAATTCAGGTCCATTCTAAGAGATAAGCTACACACTAGGTGTGACTATGAGTAACTTTAGTTTAGCTGTAAAAGGAAAGTTCTAAACTTCATAGAAAATAGGTGGCTGAGGGCCCACCAATCAGGGTTTAAGGGAAAAAAAAGGTCAGGTGCAGCAACGCATGCCTGTATCCCAGTTACTTGGGAGGCTGAGGCAGGAAGATTAACTGAGCTCAGGAGTTGGAGGCCAGCCTAGACAACATAGTAAGACTCTGTCTCAAAAAAATAAAACAAAACAAAACCAAAAACGACCTTATGTTAATACATAGAATATGCTCTGAATAAATCTTTTAAATCAGGAAAGATTACAAGACAGAAAAAGAATTCATAGCACACTGAAATAAGATTTTTTTAAAATTATGTGGACTGTATTCAAAGCTTGAATTCTTACTCAAAGTTCCTACTTACCTTTCCATATTAATAGGTGGAGCATGCACTTTGGTAGCTTCAGAAGTACGCTTGCCCATACTGGAGGACATGATGGTTTCACCTTCAGATTTCAATTTGTCCACAAAGTTATCTACTTCCTTTCCTTTGGCTCCAAGTTTCAAAGCCTTGCTGGGGCCTGAAGGCCTAAGTGGAAAAATTTGAAATTCATTACCCAAAGGTATATTTTTACAAGCACACATGATCTGATGAAAACTTTGTATCTTCCATCCAGAGAAACATACCTGTGCACAAAATTTTGCATATAATTTCGGGTAATTCACAGATTACCCCTAAAATCAATCTTTGAACATCAAGATTAAAAATCTACATTCCATAAAGCATTAAATATCCCTTTCTCTCCCACAATAAGGCAACTCTCATAGGAAATTGAGGTCATGACATAATTTATAACTCTCTTTTATACAAAAGGAAAAACATCACATTCAGATTTCTTCTTTATCCTCACATTTTATGTGGCCAAATTTAACATCATATCTTACTTCATCAAGTCCTTCATTATTTACAGCTTTCCAAGAAATCAGATTATCACTTCAAAGATAGACACATATACACCCGTCATCTGGCATTCTAAAGTACAATGGATTATACCTGGCTGGTGCAGGTGCCACTTTTGGTTTATCACTTTCAATGATGGTTTCTGTGATCATGGCAGCTGTGCTGCCTCCAGATACCGCAGAGCTGCCAAATCCGCCAAATCCTGGTGCTTTTTTGCCCTGTCTCTCTGCATCTCTTCGGGCCTGTTGTAATTCCTTTGCTTTACGACGCATCTCAGCCTTAGCTTCACGTTCTTGAGTCTACAGAAAAAGACATACATGAATGTAGCTGGTTTTTTTTTTTTTTTTTTTGAGACAGGGTCTCACTCTGTGACTGAGGCTGGAGTGCAAGTGGCACGATCACGGCTCACTGCAGCCCCAACTTCCTGGCCTCAAGTGATCCTCCCATGTCAGTCTCCCAAGTAGCTGGGACCCACAGGCACGTGCTACTATGTCTGGCTAATTTTTTTTTCTTTTCTAGAGACAGGGTCTCACTATGCTGTCCAGGCTGGTCTTGAACTCCTGGACTCAAGTGATCCTTCCACCTCTGCCTCCCAAAGTGCTGGGATTATAGGCATGAGCCACAGTGCCCAGCCTGGATGTAGCTTTGAATACAGTCTATACATTAGCAAGTAAAAATTGGAAAATCAGATTAGTGAAGCCTAAGAGGAAGATACACAAACAGATAGTCCCAGAGAAGATCCTATTTACCTCTCTGACGGCTCTGAACACCTTCTCCTCATGAGAATCCATTTCTGTGAAGGTTCTGATCTGTGCCAAGTTAACATTCTCCCGGTATCCCAGGGCAACAATTTCATCAAAAGCAAAAATCAAATCAAAACAGTGCTCAGATATTTCATTCTCTTCTAAGGCTCGGCAATATTCAGGGATCTAATCGTGGACACCAATAAAAAAGAAAGATTTAGAATTTATCAGCAGCTATATTTCCAAGTCTTATCCTTTAAATTATATAAATTTCTTTTTTTTTTTTTTTTTGAGACGGAGTCTTGCTCAGTCGCCCAGGCTAGAGTGCTGTGGCTGGATCTCGGCTCACTGCAAGCTCCGCCTCCCGGGTTTACGCCATTCTCCTGCCTCAGCCTCCGGAGTAGCTGGGACTACAGGCGCCCGCCACCACGCCCGGCTAGTTTTTTGTATTTTTTAGTAGAGACGGGGTTTCACAGTGTTAGCCAGGATGGTCTCGATCTCCTGACCTCGTGATCCGCCTGTCTCGGCCTCCCAAAGTGCTGGGATTACAGGCTTGAGCCACCGCGCCCGGCCTAAATTATATAAATTTCAATAACCCAAATCCCTTAGCTACTTCTAGTCTTTATTTTTTGAGATGGAGCCTCACTCTGCTGCCCAGGCTGGAGTGCAGTGGTGCCATCTCGGCTCACTGCAACCTCCATCTCCCAGGTTCAAGCCATTCTCCTGCCTCAGCCTCCGGAGTAGCTGGGACTACAAGTGTACGCCACCACGCCCAGCTAATCTTTGTATTTTTAGTAGAGACAGGGTTTCACCATGTTGGCCAGGCTAGTGTTGAACTCCTGACCTCAGGTGATCTGTTTGCCTTGGCCTCCCAAAGTGCTGGGATTACAGGTGTGAGCCACTGGACCCAGCCTAAGACCTTGATTTTTTTTTTTTTTTAAGACAAAGTCTCACTCTGTTGCCCAGGCTGGAGTGCAGTGGCATGATCTCGGCTCACTGCAACCCCCGCCTCCCGGGTTCAAGCAATTCTTGTGCCTCAGTCTGCTGAGTAATAGGATTTCAGGTGCCCACCACCACACCCAGCTAATTTTTTTGTATTTTTTGCTGAGTAGTAGGATTTCAGGTGCCCACCACCACACCCAGCTAATTTTTTTGTATTTTTAGTAGAGACGAGGTTTCACCATGTTGGTCAGGCTGGTCTCAAACTTCTGACCTCAGGTGATCCACCCATCTCAGCCTCCCAAAGTGCTGGAATTATAGGCGTGAGCCACTGCGCCCAAGACCCTGATTCTTACGGCTGGGTGCAGTGGCTCATGCCTGTAATCCCAGCACTTTGGGAGGCCAAGAAAGGCAGATCACCCGAGGTCAGGAGTTCAACACTAGCCTGGCCAACATGGTGAAACCCTGTCTCTACCAAAAATACAAAAATTAGACAGGCATGGTGGTGCACATCTGTAATTTCACCTACTCGGGAGGCTGAGGCCAGAGAATTGCTTGAACCTGGGAGGCGGAGGTTGCAGTGAGCCGAGATTGTGCCACTGCACTCCAGCCTGGGCAAAAGCGAGATTCTGTCTCAAAAAAAAAAAAAAGGAGGCCGGGCGCGGTGGCTCAAGCCTGTAATCCCAGCACTTTGGGAGGCCGAGACGGGCGGATCACGAGGTCAGGAGATCGAGACCATCCTGGCTAACACGGTGAAACCCCGTCTCTACTAAAAAAATACAAAAAACTAGCCGGGCGAGGTTGCGGGCGCCTGTAGTCCCAGCTACTCGGGAGGCTGAGGCAGGAGAATGGCGTGAACCCGGGAGGCGGAGCTTGCAGTGAGCTGAGATCCGGCCACTGCACTCCAGCCTGGGCGACAGAGCGAGACTCCGTCTCAAAAAAAAAAAAAAAAGAAAGGGGAATTGGGGTCTTGCTGTGTTGCCCACACTGAAGTATAATGCCTATTCACTTGAACTCCTGGCCTCAAGCAATCCTTCTGCCTCAGCCTCTTGAGTAGCTTGGACTACAGGCACATGCTACCACACCTGGCCTTAGTCTTTTTTTTTTTTTTGAGACAGAGTTTTGCTCTGTTGCCCAGGCTGGAGTGCAGTGGTATGATCTTGGCTCACTGCAACCTCCGTCCCCTGGGTTCATACCATTCTCTTGCCTCAGCCTCCCGAGTAGCTGGGACTACACGTGCCTGCCACCATGCCTGGTTAATTTTTTTTGTATTTTTTAGTAGAGACGGGGTTTCACCGTATTAGACAGGAGGGTCTTGATCTCCTGACCTCGTGATCCGCCTGCCTTGGCCTCCCAAAGTGCTGGGATTACAGGCATGAGCCACCGTGCCCAGCCTTAGTCTTCATTTTAAGCAAGACTTTGGCATAAAGTCTTAAAGAGAAGAGTGTGTGTGTGTGTGTGTGTGTGTGTGTGTGTGTGTGTGTGTTTGGATCAGTAAGTCTTACCTAGAAAACATTATCTAAAAAGCACAACCAAACAAGTATCAGAACTAGAACGGCAGATTAGAACAACTGCTTAAGAACTGGGAAATTGGCCGGGCGCGGTGGCTCACGCCTGTAATCCCAGCACTTTGGGAGGCCGAGGCGGGCGGATCACAAGGTCAGGAGATCGAGACCACGGTGAAACCCCGTCTCTACTAAAAATACAAAAAAAAAAAAATTAGCCGGGTGCGGTGGCGGGCGCCTGTAGTCCCAGCTGCTCGGGAGGCTGAGGCAGGAGAATGGCATGAGCCCGGGAGGCGGAGCTTGCAGTGAGCCGAGATCATGCCACTGTACTCCAGCCTGGGTGGCAGAGCGAGACTCCGTCTCAAAAAAAAAAAAAAAAAAAAAGAACTGGGAAATGAAAGAGTAGTTCCCATATTCTTTTGGGACACCTATATTCTAAGAGGACACCCAATAAATGTCTGCTGAATAAACAAGGAGCTGCAGCAGTAAGTCGCTGGGGTGGGAAGCAGGAGCCTGCAAACTGGTGAGCATCAGCTGCTTTGGAGCAAAAACTAGTTTCACACAAAATGTAAAACAAAAAGTGGAACCCAGTATTATAGCAGTACTCTTACCACTCTTGAGAAGAGCCTTAGAGTTTCCAAATCTTCTAAAATGTTGCTGTTTTTGGTAGTGATCAGTACCATATAGAGTTTCTCCATAGGCTGGTAGACATATCTTACACTCTCTGTTTCAACAAACGTATGTTGTTTTCCAGTGTTCATGAGCTTTGGAAAAGCTGCTAATAAGCCCTCAATCCGAGTTCGGGTCATTTCCACAAACTGTCGAGAGACAATAGCCTTTCCTGCTTTTGTGCAGACCGCTGCTGCCAACAGCACCTGCCAGGAACACATGCATAAATAAGTACTATTATTTCTTCACATCTGTTTTCTCAACATCCCAGGAAATGTTCCATAAAATGACATATTTATTTAGTGACAGAACTAGTAGTAGTATTATTTTTAAGACAGAGTCTCACTCTGTCACCCATGCCGGAGTGCAATGGCAAGATCACAGCTCACTGCAATCTCAAACTACTGGGCTCAAGAACTCCTGAGTAGCTAGGACCACAAGTGCGTGCCACCAAGCCTCGTTAATTTTTAAAAAGCTTTTAGTAGAGACAGTGTCTACTAAAAAAGTTTAGTAGAGACCACTATGTTTCCCAGGGTGGTCTTGAACTCCTAGATTCAAGCAATCCTCCTGCCTTGGCCTCCCAAAGTGCTGAGATTATAGGCATGAGCTACCACGACCAGCTGACATGACGAGCAATAGAATACTGACTTTCACAGGCACAGTGGCTCACACCTGTAAACCCAGCACTTTGGGAGGCCAAGGTGGCTGGATTACTTGAGGTCAGGAGTTCGAGACCAGCCTGGCCAACATGGCAAAACCCCATCTCTACTAAAAATACAAAAATGAGCCAGGCATGGTAGCATGCACCCGTAATCCTAGCTACTCAGGAGGCTGAGGCACGAGAATTACTTGAACCCGGGAGGCAGAGATCGAGTCACTGCCCTCCAGCCTGGGCAACAGAGCAATACTCTGTCTTAAAAAAAAAAAAAAAAAAAAAAAGAATGCTGAGTTTCAAACTTTTACTCCATTGTTCTTTTCATTGTAATACGTAATTTATAAGACAAAGCTAAGGTAGAGGAAACTAATGCTATTATTCCTGTTTTTCAATAACATACCTATAGAAAAACTGTGTAATGAAATGACCTTTTTCCAAGACCATACATATTTAATGAGTCTCCTGTGACTCAGAACTGGGTTGCTCTCTGCTTTGGCAAACCCACAAAGAACAGCTTAAACTTTTTCTAAAAAGAGCAAGATATTTCCAAGCCCACGCTGAAGTGTGATCAGGCAGATTAAAAATATTAAAGACATAAGAAGCCCCTTACATTTATTATTTTTATCTAGAATATGAACCCAAGCTACTGAGTCTAAATTTATCTTCTGCTCCTTGACTAACTTTCCCATTCACACTGTCTTACTCCCAGATATCCAAACAATCTGCAAAATAAAAATCTAAATGGCTCAATGTTTCACATAGGTTTTGATATTAGGCAATGATCAAGACCTAATAGCCCCCTATTTTAGCATCTGGCATTTCACTAAACAAAACAAATAAAGTACCAAAGGAAGCAGCGGAGACCTCAAATGCCATGAGCAGGGGAGTAAGAAAATTAAGTCCAGTCTCCTCAGTGCAGGAACCCAAGAGCTCATTCACAAGCACAAGTAACAAACACTATTAAAACATTTAGGAAGCCTCAATGCTAGGATATAACCTCTGAAATATCAAAATCCTACTGGTCAGGCTTCTCAGCTTTATAGGAAGCTCTACAGGTGAGTAGCTTGAAGAAAAACAAGTTAGCCAATTTAAATAAATATTCTTATAGTTTCTTTCTTTTTTTTTTTTGAGACGGAGTCTCGCTCTGTCGCCCAGGCCGGAGTGCAGTGGCCAGATCTCAGCTCACTGCAAGCTCCACCTCCCGGGTTTACGCCATTCTCCTGACTCAGCCTCCCGAGTAGCTGGGACTACAGGTACCCGCTACCTCGCCCAGCTAGTTTTTTTTTATTATTATTTTTTAGTAGAGACGGGGTTTCACCGTGTTAGCCAGGATGGTCTCGATCTCCTGACCTCATGATCCGCCCGTCTCAGCCTCCCAAAGTGCTGGGATTACAGGCTTGAGCCACTGTGCCCGGCCTAATATTCTTATAGTTTCAATACATCAACAGTTTTATATTATAGGAGAACATAACATCCTTATCCACTAAAAATAGGTAATTAGGGTATGTGGGAGACAATCACCATCATGCTTATTTCTCAACAGCAAGTGGTCCCGAATAGCTGGAACTACAGGCGCCTGCCACTACGCCCAGTTAATTTTTTTTTCTTATTTTAACTTCCTTTTAAGATGGAGTTTCACTCTTTTTGCCCAGGCTGGAGTGCAAAGGCGTGATCATAGCTCACGGCAACCTCCACCTCCCAGATTCAAGGAATTCTCCTGCCTCAGCCTCCCAAGTAGCTGGGATTACAGGTGCATGCCACCATACCCAGTTAATTTTGTATTTTTAGAACTTAGTACTCCTAAGTTCGATCACCTAAGGTCAAAGTGATCCACCCGCCTTGGCCTCCCAAAGTGCTGGGATTACAGGCATAAGCCAACGTGCTTATGCCCTTTTTAGGGCATAGGCCCTAAACAGTTTTTAAATAGTCGTCTTGGGCCACGCACAGTGGCTCACACCTATAATCTCAGCACTTTGGGAGGCAGAGGCGGGTGGATCACCGGTGGCCGGGAGTTCGAGACCAGCCTGACCAACATGGAGAAACCCCATCCCTACTAAAAATACAAACACACATTAAAAGAGACTTAGACATGTCAGTCCATCACAATGCACAAATCAAATTTGAACAGTGATTGAATAATTGATAATACTAAAAAATTAATGCTAATTTTTAGGTGTGAAAATATGCTATCATAGTAATATATTTTTATGGAAGGAATACTTATATATTTTTTAAAAAGAGTTGTGTAGTTTTGAATCCTTCCACAGTCTGTCATATTAAAGGTGCTCCCTCAATGACTATATTGAACTAAAAGAGTTGTCTGGGATACACCTTATCTTCAAACTATGCTGTTTTGCATGTGGTAGTAACGAAAGGTCACTGGATTTAGTAATTACCCTGAGGATCAGAATTCACAATTTCTTTTTTTTTTTTTGGAGACAGGGTCTCACTTTGTCACACAGGCTGGACTGCAATGGTGCAATCGTGGCTCACGTAGCCTCAACTTCTGGGCTTGAACAATCCTCCTGCCTCAGCCCCTTGAAAGGAGCTGGGACCATGGGCAGGTGTCACTACGCTTGGCAAATTTTTGTATTTTCAGTAGAGGTGGGGTTTCACCATGTTGCCCAGGCTGGTCTTGAACTCCTGGACTCAAGTGATCAGCCCACCCTGGCCTCCCGAAGTGCTGGAATTACAAGTATGAGTCACCACGCCTAGCCAGAACTCACAATTTCATGTGTTGAATATCAGTTATAAATATTCCTTTTAAAAGTTAACTGTCCTAATACTATATAAATGGGTTTTTATGACTTGGGATAAAATTTCCCAAACTGCCAATATATCACATATGGATTCAAAACTGCTAAATAGCAAACTGATGATTCAAAAAGTGGCCCGAGTGATATGATGTTCACAAAGAATCTAGAGAAAATTGCTTTATGAATATAAAAATGGAAAAAATTATTTCTAAATTAAGATTTATGTAATTTAAAACATATATGTAAATTATTAACTATTTTAAGAACATATTGGACTATTTTTGACATTTTTTTAAAGTACAATTTCCATTTTATTTTTCTCCAGAGAATAGTCTGTCTTCAGTCTTTAAAGACTCAGCTCCCTACATGGGCTTTGGTGGGGGACGTGGGGCAGCAATCTGTAGGTCTAAATTGGGGAGGGGGTGTTTGGTTCTTGTGGGCTTCAAGAGATTGATTCCTGACTACTTTGCTGTGAATTGCACAACTCACACAGTAATGTAGCTTCACATACAGCTTGGGAAGCACATAGGCATCGAAGATGCTCGCTTCAGAAATGTCCCTGACTGCTGCTGTGGGACTGTTTTGAATGACGAATTTCTTAATGGCCTTGTCCTCGGGCACACATCGAGCACAGTTAGTGCAGCGAATAGGCCGCATGTGGCCGCGGCCCTTTTTGGCATGACCGTTGTTCCTTCTTTTCTTTGTCATCTTGGAGGTACAGACCGAAGAGAGGAGTTTTTTGGTTTTATTTTTCGTTTTTTTTCTTTTTTAAAAGACAGAGTTTTGCTCTTGTTGCCCAGGCTGGAGTACAATGGCAAGATCTTGGCTCACTGCAACTTCCGCCTCCTAGGTTCAAGCGATTCTCCTGCCTCAGCCTCCCGAGTAGCTGGCATTACAGGCACCACCACCACGCCCAGCTAATTTTTTTTTGTATTTCTAGTAGAGACGGGGTTTCACCGTATTGGTTGGCCAAGCTGGTCTCGAATGCCCGACCTCAGGGGATCCACCCAGCTCGGCCTCCGAAAGTGCTGAGATTACAGGTGTGAGCCACCGCGCCCAGACTATTTTTGTTACATTCTTAAAAGTTTATATAATTGGCAAAAAGCTTTTCTTCTTAATAGTCTCATCAGAAAAGTGGGGAATTCCCTTATATTTGGGATCATATCACATTGGTTTCTCCTTTTCCCAAAGACTGAGTTAGAATTAGTGTCCCAAATTTGCAAAGAACCAAGCTGATATATCAGAAAAACTAAATGACTGGGAGTGAGAAAATCTATATTCTAGTTTTGTTCTTCTATTTACCATCTGTCTGACCTTCAGTTACTCAACCTCTCTTAACCTCGTTTCTTTTCCTATAAAATGCGGCATTATCTAATGACCTTATAAGCTATTATGAGGGCCAAATGACTATAATGAAACTGTACTTCAAAAGTGCTATACAACTTGTAGCACATATATTCATGATGTAAAACAGCACCATTAGTAATAACAAACATGCATCTCATGAAAAAAATTATGTCACTTCAAGGTGATGGATTTTTTTTTTATTAAAAAAAAAAAAAATAGAGATGGGTTTCGCCATGTTGTCCAGGCTGCTCTCAAACTCCTGGGCTAAAGTGATCTGCACACCTCAGCCTTCCAAAGTGCTGGGATTACAAGTGTGAGCCATAGCATCCGGCCAAAGCAATGGATTTTTGTCTTTGTCAATATTTTGATATTCAAATAATGAATATTGATTCTCCCCCCAAAATTTTACATGTAGTTTCAGGGAATGCATTGATCCTCCAGAGAAGTTATTCTCAATGGCCCACAGAAAATCCCCTCATGCAATGAGAGATATTATTAATAAATGGGAGCATATTGTAAATGTAATCCTTGTAGGGCCTCCTATCCTTAAAAGTTTGAGAATCACAGCTCTAGGAAGTTATGGTCCTCTATGTTAGAATTTTATGAGGTTCTTAAGGAATAAGACAAATCAAATGCACATCTAAAGAAAGGACAGCTCAGACCAAAACTTCAGACCTATATAAACATGCTGCATTTAATAGAAACCCCATATCTAATAATAAAACTGTTAGAAACAATGTTTACAGGCTCAAGGGTAGTTCTTAGGTTTCCAACTAGAGTTAAAAACACCTCCATACCATACAGGTAAAATTTAGGTAAAAACATCAAAGGCAACTTGAAAGGGAAAAAGGAACAAAAAGGTGTATGTTACTATCCACTTTATTTATTTTTTGAGAGAGTGTCTCACTCTGTAGTCCAGGCTGGAGTGTAGTGGTACCATCTCAGCTCACTGCAAGCTCTGCCACCTGGGTTCAAGAAATTCTCATGCCTCAGCCTCCCGAGCAGCTGGGACTACAGGTGCAGGCCAGCACCACCAAGCCTGGCTAATTTTTCTATTTTTAATAGAGACAGGGTTTTGTCATGTTGGCCAGGCTGGTCTCCAACTCCTGGCCTCAAGTCATCTGCGCGCCTTGGCCTCCAAAGTGTTGGGATTACAGGAGTGAGCCACTGCACCTGGCCCATCCACTTTACTGTTGAGCACGTTCAAAAACTAATTATAGGTACTGGTAATCTCCATTTTTGTGATGTTATAAGAATTAACTAAGTAATTATTTATTGAACACCTACTATGCATACAACATGCTTTCTGAGAATTAAGATGACACAGACTAGCATTCTGCCTACAAGAAGCTTAATAGGGATAAGACACAAATGCAAATCCCTGTAATGTATGGCAGAATGTGTTAACATAAGTCACTGATAAAAGTGCGTAGAAATTTAGAGGAAGAGTTTACTTGCAGCTGGTAAGGTCAGGGATGACTTGATAGAAGAAACAGCATTTAGACAGGGAGCGGTGGCTCATGCCTTAATCTCTGCACTTTGGGAGCCAGGGCGGGTGGATTACCTGAGGTCAGGAGTTCCAGACCAGCCTGGTCAAAAAGGTAAAACCCTGTCTCTACCAAAAAATACAAAAAATTAGCCGAGTGTGGTGGTGCACGCCTGTAGTCCCAGCTATTGGGGAGAGTGAGGTGGGAGGATTGCTTGAACCTAGGAGGTGGAAGTTGCAGTAAGCCGAGATCATACCACTTTACTCCAGCCTGGGCTACAAAGTGAGACTATGCCTCCAAAAAAAAAAAAAGGAAACAGCATTTAAATCATGCTTTAATGAATTCCAGGATTGTTTTTTTGGTTTTCTTGTTTTTTTTTTTGAGACGGAGTCTCGCTCTGTCGCCCAGGCTGGAGTGCAGTGGGCTTGATCTCAGCTCACTGCAAGCTCCGCCTCCCGGGTTCCCGCCATTCTCCTGCCTCAGCCTCCCTAGTAGCTGGGACTACAGGCGCCCGCCACCTCGCCCGGCTAGTTTTTTGTATTTTTTTTAGTAGAGACGGGGTTTCGCCGTGTTAGCCAGGATGGTCCTGATCTCCTGACCTCATGATCCGCCCGTCTCGGCCTCCCAAAGTGCTGGGATTACAGGCTTGAGCCACCGCGCCCGGCCTCTAGGATTGTTTTGAGACAGAGTCTTGCTCTACTGCCCAAGCTGTAGTGCAGTGGTGTGATCTCAGCTCAGTGCAGCCTCAACATTCTGGGCTCAGGTGATTCTCCCACTTCAGCCTCCCAGGTATCTGGGACTACAGGCACATGCCACCACACCTGGCTACTTTTTATATTTTTCTGTAGAGACAGGGTTTTGCCATGTTGCCCAGGCTGGTCTCAAACTCCCAACCTCAAGTGATCCACCTGCCTCAGCCTCTCAAAGTGCTGGGATTACAGGCATGAGCCACCACACCTGGTCAGAATTCCAGGATTTCATGTGTCAAGATGAAGAAAACAGTAGGGTAAAATCATATGTCTCTCTTTGAGTCATTCCATTATCCAGATACAAGCAAAACAAGGCTTCCAAAGTAGGACCAAAGTTCCCCATACTAAGTATAGCATAAATATCAAAACATCCAGGACACCACAAATCACAGGTTCTAGGCAGCTGACATAGGTCTCTCTGTTACAGCTACTAACACGGCTAGAATGTATGGTCACCTCTAAACATGATAAATTTATCCTATCCTAAATTAGTATTTGTCTTCTTAAAGTTCCTGAAATAATAAACCTCTTCATATCAATGTTTACTGGTTTAACAATTATTAAAAGATAGCATATACTAAAAGGTAAGTTAACAATTTTCCCTACTGAAATTTGATCTGATTTTCACCGAGGAAGAATTAATAAACATGATTACAAAGTTTTTGTTTTTTTAACATTTTTGGAAAAAAACATTCCAGATCTAAAAGGAACTTGCAAGAGCGCTTGATTGTCTTATAGATGTGAAAACTGAGGGCCCATAAGTTAGATGATCTCTCCAGGACTGCTTAAAAAAAAAAAATTCCCCCATTAAATTAAGCTTTGCCAAACAACTTTTAATAACTCTTACATGGTTTGAGTACACTATCTTTGGACTAAATAACAACTCTCTGCTACACAGACTTAACTACATGAATTGTTAAGTGCCTCAAGTTAAGAAACCTGGAGAATTAGGTTTCTGTTCTGCCTTTGCCACTAATCATGTGACCCTGGATAAGTCACTTAATTGATTATTGAAATACCCCTAAAGTAGGACGTTAGTTTATATGAAATCCAAAGTGCTGTGTCTTTAAAGTTCTATAAGTCTAAGCATTTAAAACTACAGTAACAGAAAAAAAAAAAATACAGTGACAGAAAACGTACAAACTTCCATTTTATACCCACTGCTCCAGTTCTAACCACTTTGGAACAATATTTTATGGTAGTATTAGGCTGCAAGACGGCAAACTGTCTAACCATAACAAATTGTGTGTGCAAGAGAGGTACAAGAATAACAGGTGGTATAATAATTCAGCATAAATATGCACAACTATGGCCGGGCGCGGTGGCTCAAGCCTGTAATCCCAGCACTTTGGGAGGCCGAGCCGGGTGGATCACGAGGTCAGGAGATCGAGACTATCCTGGCTAACATGGTGAAACCCCGTCTCTACTAAAAATACAAAAAACTAGCCGGGCGTGGTGGCGGGCGCCTGTAGTCTCAGCTACTTGGGAGGCTGAGGCGGGAGAATGGCGTGAACCCAGGAGGCGGAGCTTGTAGTGAGCTGAGATCACGCCACTGCACTCCAGCCTGGGAGACACAGCGAGACTCCGTCTCAAAAAAAAAAATAAAAATAAAAAAATAGGCCGGGCGCGGTGGCTCAAGCCTGTAATCCCAGCACTTTGGGAGGCCGAGACGGGCGGATCACAAGGTCAGGAGATCAAGACCATCCTGGCGAACACGGTGAAACCCCGTCTCTACTAAAAATTACAAAAAA